>NC_134830.1:43425830-43710667 GCF_004210375.1 Tachypleus tridentatus
AGCTTTGTGCGAAATTTCAACACAAACAAACGTATCTGCGAGTAAATTCTTGAAACATCATAATTTGCGGTTCGACGTAGCATGTCAAGCATGATCTGTGCGTTTCAAATTCTTAAACCAACTTTAATTTTGTCTCTTCATTCCACCAGATGGCGCACCCTTCTTCTTGGCCAAATATAGAAAGTAAGAGAGGAAAGTGCAGTACATAAATGTAAAGAGGGGGAGAATCTATATCCCTCTTCATTTTTCTATGCATGTTTACTTGTAGACTTTGATATATAGTCCTTCACTCACAACTAACAATCTATAATACTTTAGGGGGATCCCAAATCACCACCATCTCTCTATCTCTAAGAAAATCAAAACGACATAATAAATATGCAAAAACGGCTCGTTAGGGTTGAGAAAATATTTTACATAGAAGCTTTTGCATATTTATTTCACTACAAGTGGGTTTTCTCGACATCAGTGAAAACGACATAATGTTGGAGAAACATTCAAAAATAAGTCTATCATTTCAAATCAACACCTAAACGTCGAGGCACGTGCACGGTTGAAAACTCCAATGAAACCACTCATCTTCACATGTGGTACACATTACAGTACACATTGACGATGCAACACATGCCGTTACACCAACACCAATACTTCTGCATTTGAATCTAACTACACGTACATAATCAAACAGCTGTTCGCCTGTACATCCAAGTTCTTAACTTATTGCATTACTTGCTTATACTGTGAACAACTGTACGTTGGAGAAACAGGTCGGACGTTGTCTGAACGAGCACTTTAACATGTAATGTCTAGAATAATGATCCGGACAAACCTCTGGGTAAACATTTCACTCATAGTGACCATAACATTAACCACTTCAATGGATGTTAATGCACAAGTTCATATGTATTTTTTCTCACACGCACACACACATATTCCTCAACTTTAATTATTTATTTATTTATTTATTGTTTGTTACTCTTTTTATTTTAAAACCAAAGCACTGGCTATTTTAGAACTTCAGGAACGTAATGTTGCTCCTCTACGACAATGTGAAACATCCGATTACCTATCAATATTGCTGGCACTTTTCTAAATATACTAAAAGGTAATTCAAAGTTATTTTTTTATTCTTATTTTTATTTATAATATATATATATACACACTAATATTATCCTACTGTAAAAACAAACAAACTAAAAACATTGATTTTCCTGTAATTCACACATATACTCCTATAAATCTGTTGCATGATGTTAGTTTCGAACGTTCTATCTTTGATAACACTGTGCAACACTCAAAAAAGTACAAGAGATCTGTGGCCATTTTTATATGCAAAATGACATGGGAAATCCATTTCTGGCCTTCTTTTTGTTGAATTAGGCATGGTTTTTGCAGAATTGTCACTGTATACCCTTTTTGTCATTATTATTAAATAAAATTCTCTACCGCATTGTAAAATGGTTTTCCACCCAGGGCTAGAGACCAATCTTAGTAACACCTACAATGTGATATGATAAATAGCACAGTACAGTTTAAAATCATATTTTCTGGTTTATTATTGTGTGCTTATATTTAATTGAGTTAATCACTTAATACTTTATACTTCAAAGCTTGTGTTTAATGTTATTTATTTATTTTTCTTTCAGATCTTATTTGTTTTCAACAATGAGTGCAAGACAGTGCAAAAATGATCCAAACAGATTCTGTTACATATGTGGGGAATTAACTTTTGCTAAAGAAAAGCGCAGTATTACACGCCATATCAAGAAAATGTACAAGGCGTACTTCGTTTGTGACTTAGGAGACCAGGACAAGTCATGGGCTCCTCATGTGTGTTGCCTTATATGTGTGAAGACATTGAATGCCTGGTATGCAGGAAAAAATGTTCACATGAAGTTTGGTGTGCCAATGATTTGGCGTGAGCAGAAAGATCACTCTAATGATTGCTATTTCTGTCAGCAAGACTTTACAGGCTGTACTACAGCAAAGAAAAAGAAACACATTGTTTACCCAAATTTGCAATCAGCAAAGCGCCCAGTAGAGCAATCAGAAAATTTACCTGTGCCCAAACCTCCAGATCAAGAAATGCAGAGTTCCAGCAGTGCAGATGAACATTCCAGTGGTGAATATGTGGAGCCCAATCATCCAGAAAGTGAGAATAAACCAATACCATTTTCTCAAGAGGCTCTAAATGACTTATGCAGGGATCTCTATTTAACCAAAGACAAAAGTGAGTTTCTGGCATCAAGGCTTCAAGGACGTAATCTTCTTGAGAAAGGAGGGAAGATAACACTGTACAGGAAACGTACAGAGGATCTGCTTGCATTATTCACCATGAAGGATGACTTATGCCTTTGTAATGATATCACTGAAATTCAAGAACAGCTTTGATGCTGTCCTGCTACACAATGGTAACACTCTGCCTTCTGTTCCCATAGCTTTTAGCACAACCATGAAAGAATCGTATGAAAATCCGAAAGCAATTCTAACAAGCATACAGTATGATGACCATAACTGGCATATTTGTGCAGATTTCAAGGTTGTGGCCATGCTTACTGGCCTTCAGCTTGGCTATACTAAATTTTGCTGCTTTCTGTGCTTATGGAACTCCAGAGCAAGAACTGAACATTATGTACGCAAGGATTGGCCGATCCGAGATGAAATTGAGGAAGGAAAACACAACATCATGCACAAAGCACTTGTGAAAAGTGACAGAATTCTTTTACCACCTTTGCATATTAAACTTGGTTTGTTTAAACAATTTGTGAAAGCCTTGGACAAGGAATCCTCCACATTTGCATATCTTGCAGAGAAGTTCCCTTCCCTGAGTCAAGCTAAAATTAAAGAAGGTATCTTCATAGGTCCCCAAATTCGAAAAATTGTACTTGATGAAACCTTCATCACACATCTCAAGAGAAAAGAGAAGCTTGCCTTTGAGTCATTCAAGAAAGTTTGTGATAACTTCCTGGGGAACCATCGTTCAGAAGACTATGTGCAAGTTGTGAATGATCTGCTGAGTCATTATCATGATATTGGATGTAACATGTCTTTAAAAGTTCATGTGCTCCACACTCATTTGGATTTTTTTGCGGAGAATTTTGGTGATGTGAGTGATGAACATGGCGAGAGATTCCATCAGGATATTTCAGTGATGGAGCGACGATTTAAAGGAAAATGGAACCCTGACATGTTGGCAGACTACTGCTGGGGTATAAAAAAAGGAGATCACACTCCACACAAGAGGCTTAGAAGAACAAAAGTGGTTTAAACTGACAGGTGTGTGTTTTTAATTCATAACCAATAAATGTTTTGTTACACCAACTAAATTTTTGTTTTGTTTTTTGTAACTTTCAGTATTTGCAATGTTGTGTTCAATACGCGATATTTTGCAGTATATTATAAAACATATGGTTCATGGTACAGGAAAACGGTGCCTAATCTGGAGGAATAAAGGTCAGATTCAGAATCAGGACAATTTTTTGACCCAGAAACAAGTCTTACTTAACTTGTACTTTTTTTTAACCTGAAATTTGTTGCACAGTGTAATCTTTGTTATATCAAATGTGCTGTTTCATTAAAGTACAGAATAATCAAAGAAATAGAGTTCCAGCCACAAAAACTGAGAATATTAAAACATCTATTTAACATTGACCATTTTTGTGGTATAAGCGTTTTCCTTTCTTTGTTTTCTCCCACTATTTATACATATTTCCAATTGTATGTTTATTCTTACAATATAAAATACCTTAGGTGCTGGCCCGGCATGGCCAGGTTGATAAGGCACTCGACCCGTAATCCGAGGGTCGTGGGTTCGAATCGCCGTCATACCAAATATGCTCACCCTTTCAGCCGTGGGGGCATTATAATGTGATAGCCAATCCCACTCTTCGTTGGTAAAAGAGCAGCCCAAGAGTTAGTGGTGGGTGGTGATTACTAGCTGTCTTCCCTCTACTCTACACTGCTAAATTAGGGACGGCTAACGCAGATAGCCCTCGAGTAGCTTTGCGCGAAATTCAAAGCAAACCAAACCTACATCAGGCTAAGTCAGAACTCGAGTTGTGCAAAAATAAAGTAATTAAGGAAAACCCCGGAAACCTGCTCTTAGATACATGTTATCACAATCAGGCATTTCACACTCAAAATTTTTACTGTTAAGCAACGGTAATTCGACGGTAAGCAACAGAAATTCAAAACAAACCAAACCTACATCAGGCTTAGTCAGAACTATATATTTAGGTATGTACCTCTAATGTCTACCTTCCTATATGTATGTATAGGTCTTAGCTGAGCGAAGAAGAAAGAAATTGTTTTGGAAAACATGCAAGAGTGGAGAAACTGTGAACTAACCACTAAAAGCAAAGAATTTCAACAGGTCGTTAGTTAGAGGTTTATTCTCTGTGTTACTTTTGCATATTGGTTTGTATCTATTTTGCTGGGTTGAAAACATTACATTACAAATGATTTTGAATATGCAAATAAGAAAGTCACGTGTTAGCTACTTCCCGTATAAAATATCGAAGGAACAGAATGCATCACAAGTTTATTTTGACATTGAATAGTTTTCGGGAAAGGTATAGATCAGAAGAGTATATAAATTATATTTAATAAGTTTGACGTTTGTTTGTAGTTAAGTACATGGGTACACAATGGGCTATCTGTACCCTGCCTACCACGGGTATTGAAATGCAGACGTTCGCAGACATACCACTGTGCTGTTGGAGGGCATATTCAATAACATAGCAAAACAAAATAACATAGATTAACTAGAGGTACCTAGTATATCCAGAAATAAACTTGTTAAAAATCGCAACTCAGCTGTGTAAGTAAAGTGCGGTGTTTTTTAACAGGTAAGACAACATGAACAGAAAGATTAGTGGCAAACGTCAGCCACCTGCTCCAGGCAACAGAATCAAGAAGGTTCAACGTCTGAAGAAGTGACTCAAATCACGTGCAAACAAGTTATTTTTACAACATATTTGCTCAACTGTTGCGTAAGTTAAGTAGCTGGAGAATGAAATAATGGTACAGATGAAGACATAGTAATCAAGTCGCTATATACATTTACCATCTGTAGATTTCTGTAAGATTGTTCTGTTGAAAAGAGTGTTGGAAAATCGCTAATTTTGTACATTAAATGGATTAATGAAAACGACAAGGAGTATTTGTGTGCTTTGGACGTGACCACCTATAACGAAATCTTTTGCAATTGACATTACACTGCAGAGCTATTGTTAAGATGCTTAGTCGTCAGATAGAACACAAGCGAGAATGGAAGTATGGATGACTTGGAGAATTTCCAAAATAATTTATGCGGTCTCTTGTAAAAACAATTACGCACTTCACAAAGACTATCATGAGACAATTGCACAACAACTACTGGAAAACATAAGAGAAAATCAAAGAAAACTTTTACAAGGAAATCAAAAAAATACATGAAAAACTTTGGAGTTCATTTTTCTATTAGAAGTTAAAAGCCCAATAACAGTTTGTTTATTTTTGAATTTCGCACAAAGCTACTCAAGGGCTATCTGTGCTAGCCATCTCTAATTTAGCAGTGTAAGACTAGAGGGAAGGCAGCTAGCCATCACCACCCACCACTATATATTTTTATATATTACTATATATTACTAATGAATAGTGGGATTAACTGTCACATAATAACGCCCCCACGGCTGAAAGGGCGAGCTTGTTTGGCGCGATTGGGATGCGAACCCGCGACCTTCAGATTACGAGTCACACGCCTTAACACGCTTGGCCATGGCGGGCCCCCAATAAGAGAAAGGGAATGTAAGAAAAATATATAGAGGAGAAAATGTTAATATGGAATTGATTCAAAACATCCGCAGAAATACATGAGAAAGGAATACCAAATAAGTATTGATTTAATTTAAATCAGTAATATAAATATCGGAAAAAGTAGGTGAAAAGTTATACCCCCCAAAAAGGACCAACGTGCTACGTACTGACAGTCACAAAAGTGTTTTTTATTTGAAAAGTTTAGGTAGTTTTGTACTACTTGACACAATGAATAAATGAATGATATACATGCTATGATTTGTTTGTTTGAAGCTAAGCACAAAGCAACACAAGGTATATCGAAACCCTGTTTCTAATAGTAAAAATCTACAGACTGTGTCACTGAGGGGCAAAAATAAGTTTCCAGAAAAGTTTAAAAAATAGAGCATCATGGGAAGATTATCGAAAACAAAAGGTGGAAACTTATACCACAAAAACTACAAACCACAGAGGGACTTCGTACTTGTGTGAAAACCTTTGGGACAAATGATGGCAACAGCTTTTCGTTGTGTTACTGGAATACAAATTTCTTATTAATACAAAAAGATTTAGAGATAATTATTTGCAAGGAAAATAAATTGGAGGTTTTGAAATAGCATTTCAAGCCATTCTAAGCAAAGCGCTGTTTAAATTTCCATTGTCCAGATTCACCTTGACATTTTTATGTTGTTATTTTAAGCCTTAATTACGCATAAATATGCAAATAAGAGAGTGATAGTAAGGTTAGCAGAACGGCTTGATTTAAGAACCCTAATTAACATACCTTGATTACTTAGACTCATAGATATGCATGTTTGTTTATTTCCACGGCTCATCTTTGTTCGTTAATGTTCAACAGCAAAATAGCTGCAGTGTTATTTAATTCAATGCGTGTTTCGAGAACAGAAGTCTGGAACGTGAAAACCTCAGTGCCTCATTATCCAAAGTGATGACACTTAAATGAGTCAGTTGGAATTTAATAAAGCAAGACAGAAATTACTGGACCATCCGAAAACAGCTTGGTATGTAATCTGGTCATAGTTTATATTCCAATACTCAATTTTTTTTAAATGTCTACTGAAATGTTTTGTTTTCCTCTGTTTTACGATTGGTGGACGTTTTTATACATATACATAGATTGTCCTTCATGTAACAATATTAGGCTTATACATCTCACCATAATACAATGAAATTGACATTCAAAATCTTGGTAGACATTAATGTCATTCCTTTAATAATAATAATAATAGATCTGACAGAATTAGCAGGAATAAATATGGTATTTATAAGCGGGATTCAAACATGTGATTTAGTAAAACCACTCCCACTTATTATGACCCACCACTTATCAGTCTTTCAATGTCACGAAATGTCTCTATCGCGACCCTAGAAGACAAGGGATGGTTCGGCGTTGTCATCTTCCTCCATCTCTCTGAAATTGTTGTTTTGTTTGTAATGTTACTAACTATTGGGTAATGACCGCAATTTCGTTGTTGCATTACTCACAGTATGTTAAATTTTGTCCATTTTTCGCAGTTTCATTTAACATACCCTTTTCGTGCCATGTTCAATTCACTGGGTAATCTTGTAAAATTATAGCAATTCAATGGAATCCATATGTTATAATTCCGCTCGTGTCTTTGACTTCTCATTAACGCTTTAAATCTCAGTCTCTAGACTTTCCCTTGGTGGACTCAACAGATTGCCCAATGGAGCTTTGTTATCAGAACACACACAGTATTTAATCACTATGAATGTTTCTGAGATTCTCTGGTATGATATACAGATTCTAAAATACCGTATTTTACTTATGTTTTAATATTTACGAGTTTAATAGAAAATTCAATTATTGTGCATGCTTTAGTTGTCACACAATGCACGAATACACCTGTTCCACTGTCCCACGTGAAGCCGATGATATAATTGACGGGCTTTACTAGTTTACGCAATTACTTCTTAATTATTCTTACATGTACATATTATTCTATTTAACAACATACAAAAAATTCACAATCTAAAAAAGTATATACTTTGTATTTAGTTGTTTGTTTTTTTATAAATTTCGCGCAAAACTACACGAGGGCTATCTGCACTAGCTGTCCCTAATTTAGCAGTGTAAGACTAGAGGGAAGGCGGCTACCTATCACCACCCACACCACCCACCACCAACTTTTGGGCTACTTTTTCGCCAACGAATAGTGGAATTGAATTGGCCGTTACATTATAACGTCCACACGGCTGTAAGGGCGAGCATGTTTGGTGTGATGGGGATTCGAACCCGCAACCCTAAAATTACGTGTCGAGAGCCTTAACCATCTGGTCATATCAGGCCAGTTATATTTAGTAGTTGATGTGTTATATCAATTAAAGAGAGATATGTAGTGTGTTATATCAGTTAGAAACAGGTATTTATACTTTTCTTTCGTATTTAGCGCTTTGTAGTATAGCGGTATCTCTGTAGACTTACACGGCAAGACATCTGGTGTCGGTACCATTGGTAAGCAGAGCACCTATATCCCGTTGTGTAGATTCTTTCCGAACAATCAATTCTATTACATATTATAGTTGATGTGTTAGACCAATTAAGTGCATGAGTGGGTTTTTCTTATAGAAAAGTAAAATTCGGCTATCTGCTGAGCCCACCGAGGAGAGTTGAAGCCCTGATTATAGCGTTATAAATCCGCAGATTTAGTTCTGTACTACCGAGGTCATATATTTACTAGTTGATGCGATATATAATCTGAAGATAAATATTTATATTTTATTTTATTTTTATAGTTGATGCGATATATCAGCTGAAGACATGCATTTAGATGTTATTTTGTATATAATAGTTGATGCATTGTAACAGCTGAAGAAACGCATTTAGATATTTTATATTTAGCAGTTGTGATGTATCAGCTGAGAACACGCATTTAGATATTATTTTATATTTTGTAGTTGATGCGATGTATCAGCGGAAGAGAAATATTTAGATTTTATTTTATATTTATAGTTGAAGCGATATATCAGCTGAAGACACACATTTAGATGTTATTTTATATTTAATAGTTGATGCAAGGTAACAGCTGAAAAAATGCATTTAGATATCATTTTATAGTTAGTAGTTGATACGATATATCACCTGAAGACAAATATTTATTTATTATTTTAGTATTATAGTAGTTGATACCATGTATCAGCTGAAACAAAACATTTAGATTTTATTTTATATTTATAGTTGATAAGATCTATCAGCCGAAGACACGCAATTAGATATTATTTTATATTTAGTAGTTGATGCGATGTATCAGCTCAAGATACACATTTAGATATTAAATTGTATTTAGTAGTTGATGTGATGTATAAAACAGAAGAAAAACATTCAGATATTATTTTATATTTAGTGGCTGAAACGATGTATCAGGTGAAGACAAACATTTATATATTGTTTTATATTTAGTAGTTGATACGATGTGTCAGCTGAAGATGCATACTTAGATGTTATTTTATATTTAATAGTTGATCCAATGTACCATCTGAAGTCACTCATTAAGATGTTATTTTATATTTAGTAACAGATACGATGTCTCAGTTGAAGACAAACATTTATATATTACTTTATATTTAGTAGTTGATACGATGTGTCAGCTGAAGATGCATACTTAGATGTTATTTTATATTTAATAGTTGATCCAATGTACCATCTGAAGTCAATCATTAAGATGTTATTTTATATTTAGTAGCAGATACGATGTCTCAGTTGAAGACAAACATTTATATATTACTTTATATTTAGTAGTTGATACGATGTATCAGCTGAAGATGCACATTTGTTATTTTATATGCATGATTTATTTTATATTTTGTGAGGCGATGTAAAAGAGAAAGACACGCATTTAGATGTTATTTTATATGTAGTTGATGCAATGTACCAGCTGAAGACACGCATTTAGATATTATGTTATATTTAGGAACTCATGAGATGTATAAGTAGAAGAAAAACATTTATATATTATTTTATATTTAGCAGCTGATACGATGTATCAGGTGAACACAAACAGTTAAATGTTATTCTATATTTAGTAGTTGATGCAATGTACCGTCTGAAGTCACGCATTTAGGTGTTATTTTATATATAGTAGTTGATGTGATGCATCAGTTTAATACACACATTTAGATATTATTTGATATTTAGTAATTGATATGATATACAATTTGAAGAGGCACATTTAGATGTTATTTCATATTTATAGTTCATGCAATGTCTCTGCTGAAGACACGCATTTAGATATTATTTTATATTTATTTTTTTTGTGGGATTTTCTTATCACAAAGTCAAATCGGGCTCTCTGCTGAGCCCACCAAGAGAAGTCGAACCCCGGATTATAGCGTTGTAATTTCGTAGACTTAGCGCTGTACTAGCGAGAGCTAGTAATTGAAGCGATGTATTATCTGACGATAAAATTTAAATATTATGTTGTATTTAGTAGTTTATGCAATGTACCAGCTGGAGACAAGCTTTTAGATGTTGTTTTATATTTAGTAATTGATGCGATGTATCAACTCAAAAACAATTTAGATTTTATTTTATATTCATAGTTGATGAGATGTATCAGCTGAAGACGCGTATTTAGACATTATTTTACATTTAGTAGTTGATGCGATATATCAGCTTGAGACAAACATTTAGATATTATTTTGTATTTAGTAGTTGACTCTAAAGACTCGTATTTAGATATTATTTTACATTTAGTAGTAGATGCGATGTATCACCTGAAAACAAACTTTCAGATATTATTTTATATTTAGTAGTTGTATGATGTACGAGCTGAATTAAAACATTTAGATTTTATTTTATATTTATAGTTGATGCAATCTATCAACTGAAGACAAGCCTTTAGATATTAATTTGTATTTAGTAGTACCAAATCAAGAGGCACATTTAGATGCTATTTTATATTTATAGTTGATGTGATGTCTCAGCTGAAGACACACTTTTAGATATTATTTTATATTTAGTAGTTGATAGAATGTAACAGCTGAAGACACACATTTAGACGGAATTTTATATTTAGTAGTTGATGCGAATTATCAGTTGTAGACACAAATTTAAATATTATTTTATGTTTACTAGTTGATACAAAGTACGAGCTAAAGAAGCATACTTAAATGTTAGTTTATATTTGTATTTGATGCGATGTGTGAGCTAAAATACAGATTTAGATAGTATTTTATAATTGGTAGTTGATGAAATGTAACAGTTTAAGACACACATTTAGATATTATTTTATATTTAGTAGTTGATACGATGAACCAGCTGAATACACACATTTAGATATTTTATACTGAGTAGTTGATGCAATGCGAAAGCTGAAGACATACACTTAGATATTATTTTGCAATTAATAGTTTATGCGATGTATCAGTTAAAGACACACATTTAGATATTATTTTA
Source organism: Tachypleus tridentatus (assembly GCF_004210375.1). Lineage (NCBI taxonomy): Eukaryota > Metazoa > Arthropoda > Merostomata > Xiphosura > Limulidae > Tachypleus > Tachypleus tridentatus. Next base: position 43,437,043 of record NC_134830.1, read on the forward strand.
CATTTACTGTGAGTGTGTGAGTGTTTTTCTTCTAACAAAGTTAAATTGGGCTATCTTCTGAGCGACATAGGGAAAAGGAACCGTAGATTACAGCGTTGTAAATCCGTAGACTTAGCGCTGCACTAATGGGGCATATATTTTCTTCTTGACGCTATGTATCAGCTGAATACACGCATGTAGATAATATTTTATATTTACAACTTGACGTCAAATATCAGCTTAATACGTGAATTTAGTTATTATTTTATATTTAGTAGTTGACGTGATGTATCATATGAAGACACGCATTTGCATATTATTCTATATTTAGTTTTTGATGCGACGTATAATCACAAGACAAACATTTAGATATTATTTTACATTAGGTAGTTGATGCGATATATCAGGTGATAACACGCATTTATATATTAATTTATGTTTAGTAGTTGATGTAATGTAACATGAAGACACACATTTAGATGTTGTTTTGTATTTAGTAGTTGATGCGATGCATCAGATGAAAACACACATTTAGATATTATTTTATACTTAGTAGTTGATGTAATGTAACATGAAGACACATATTTAGATGTTGTTTTGTATTTAGTAGTTGATGCGATGCATCAGATGAAAACACACATTTAGATATTATTTTATACTTAGTTGTTGATGCGACGTACCAGTTGAAGACAGGCATTTCGATATTATTTATTATATATACCAGTTAATGCAAGGTATCAGCTGAAGACACACATTTACATATTATTTTATATTTAGTAGTTGATGTAATGTAAGAGCTGAAGACACACATTTACATATTATTTTATATTTAGTAGTTGATGTAATGTAAGAGCTGAAGACACACATTTAGCGGGAATTTTATATTTAGTAATTTATTCGATTCATCAGTTGAAGACACACATTTGAATGGTATTTTACATTTAATAGTTCATGCAATGTAATTACGGATGACACGCAATTAGATATTATTTTATATTTAGTAGTTGATGAAATTCATCAGCTGATGACATATATTTATATAATATTTTTATATAGTAGTTGATGCAATGAACCAGGTCAAGACACGCATTTAGATATTATTTTATATTTAGTAGTTGACACGATGTATCAACTGAAGACACGCATTTAGATGTTATTTTATATTTAGTAGTTCATTCAATGTAACAACTGAAGACACTCATTTAAATGTTATTTTATGTTTAATATTTGACTTGATGTATGAGCTGCAGTCACACATTGAGATATTTTTTGATATTTAGTTGGTGACTCAGTGTAATAACTGAACATACACATTTCGACATTATTTTGTATTAAGTACTTGATGTGATGTATCACTTGAAGACACATATTTAGATATTATTTTATAATTACTGTATTTATGTGTGTTTTTCTGAAGCGAAGTCAATACGTTCTATCTTCTGAGCCCACCGAGTGGAATCGAAACACTGATTATAATGTTGTAAATTAGAAGACTTTGTGCTTAACAAGCGGGGGCATATATTTACAAATTGATGCGATGTATCAACTGAAGACCCGCATTTAGATATTATTTTATATTTAGTAGTTGACGCGATGTATCAGCAGTAGACAAATAATTATATATTATTTTATATTTAATAGGTGAACCGAGCTGTCAGCTGAAGAGGAACATACAGATTTTACTTTACATTTATGATTTATTTTATATTTTTTATGCTAGGGCTAGGTATCAGATGAAGATACGCATTCAGATATTATTTTATATTTAGTAGTTGATGTGATGAATCATCTGATGACACGCATTTAGAAATAATTTTATATTTAATAGTTGAGGCGATGTATCAGACGATTGTTTGTTTGTTTGATTTTTGAATTTCACGCCATGGTACACGAGGGCTCTCTGCACTAGTCGTCCATAATTTATCAGTGTAAGACAAGAGGGAAGGTAGCTAGTCATAACAACCGACCCCCAACTCTTGTGCTACTTTGTTAACAAGGAATTGTGGGATTGTCTGTCACATTATATCGCTCCAACGGCTGAAAGGGCCAGCATGTTTGATGTGACGGTGATTCGAACCCACGACATTAGGATTACGAGTCGAACACCTTAAGCCACCTGGCCATTTTGGCATGTATCAGATGAAAACACTCATTTATATATTATTTAATATTTAGTACTTGACGCCATGTATCAACTTAATTCACGCATTTAGGTATTATTTTATATTTAGTAGTTGACGCGATGTATCATATAAAGACACGCATTTAGATATTCTTTTATATTTATTGTGTATGGGTGTGAGTGTTTTTCTTATGGCAAAGTGAAATCTGGCTATCTTCTTAGCACACATAGGGGAATCGAATCCCTGATAATATCGGTTTAAATCCGTAGACTATCGTGGGCATATATTTTCTCGTTGACGTGATGTACAAGTTGAATACGTGCATTTAGATATTATTTTGTATTTGGTAGTTGATGTGATGTATCAACTGTAGACACGCATTTGGTTTTTATTTTATAGTTAGTATTTCATGCAATGCATCAGCTGAAAAGACACATTTTGATATTAATTTATATTTAGAAGTTGAGTGATGTATCTGCTGAATCAAAACATTTAGATTTTATTTTATATTTATAGTTCATCAGATGTAACAGCTGAAGACACACATTGAGATGTTATATTATATTTAGTAGTTGATGCAATGTATCAGTTGAAGACACACAAGTAGACTTTATTTTATATTTTTAGTAGTTGAGGCGATCTAACAACTGAAGACACTCATTTAGATGTTATTTTATATTTAGCAGTTGATGCAAAGCAACAGGTGAAGACATAACTTTAGATGTTATTTTATTTTAGTAGTTAGTGCAATGTAACAGCAGAAGACACTCATTTTAATATTATTTTACACTTAGCAGTTTAAACGATGTATGGTTTAAAGACACGCATTTAGTGTTTATTTTATATTTACTAGTTGAAGCCACGTATCAACTGAAGACAAACATTTAGATATAATTTTATGTTTAGCAGTTGATATGTATCATCTGAAGACACGCATTTAGATGCTATTTTATATTTAGTAGTTGATGCCATGTAACAGCTGAAGACAAACATTTAATCATTATTTTATATTTCGTAACTGGTGCGATATCACAACTAAAGACACACATTTAGATGTAATTTTATATGTAGTAGTTGACATGGTGTAACAGCTGAAGAGAAACATTAATTATTATTTTATATTTAATAGTTGATGCAGTGTAACAAATGAAGACACACATTTAGATGTTATTTTGTATTTATTAGTTGTTGTGATGCATCAGCTGAAGTCACAGATTTAGATATTATTTTATACTTAGTAGTTGATGCGATGCCCCAGCTGAAGACACTCATTTAGATATTATTTGATATTGAGTGGTTGATGTGCTATGTCATGTAAAGACAGTTATTTAGCTTTTTTTTAGTTTTTATACTGATATATAAATTAATTTCTTAAAAAGAATATTAAATTCCTTGTAAATAATAACATTCCAACTTCTTGTTAAATTAATTTTAAACTTACGTAGCCCAAAATCAGAGATAAGATTGACTTGTTCTGGGAATGGTTTCTTCTCTTTTCGATACTAGCTTATGGAGGGAATCACTGGTTCATTTGTAGTTATCTTTTGCAGATCTAAATACTTTGCTACTTGGTTTCTGCGTGCGTATTTTTTATTTGAAGTATATATAGATCAATCTTCTTAAAAATTACCAAAGAAAGACTCAACAATTAAAAGAATAATTCTCACCTAAAACGTATTGTGAGATATTAAAACCACGTGTATATAAAGTTTTCAAATATTCGTCTGTTGAAACAGATTTTCGAATGTTTTACAAATGATCTTCCTATGTCTCACGGTAACCTTATGACGTCACAAATCTAGCTTCGATACCCCTGGTGTTCTTGGCTGGCTTGTTATGTAATTTTGTGTTTAACAACAAAGCACACACATCGGGAACAGTAAAAAATTTTAAATACGAGAAAAAGATTTCTCAGGTCATAATTTGTCTTTGAACACAAAGAAAAGAGTTATATCAAATCGGAGTTTTAATAAAACATGAAACTTTTATGTGAACTATTACTATAAACGTTTCGTGTTTACTTTTTTAAACTAAGATTGCAAACACCAGTGTCTTCAGTATTTTCAGGGTTTGGGTCAAATCTACACAAAGTTTATCTATTCATAGCTGTCTATAATTTTCAAGTGATAAACTACAGAAGGAAGGTAGCTAGCTTCGGGTATCCAGGGTAAGAATTAGATTGAGGCATTCTTCTAACAAACCCATCTTCACATAACAACACAAACCTTAGTTATTTTTATAAGACTGCTTAAAGTTCAAAACTATTTTCCATTTAGATAAAGTGAAGATACGCAAACGTCTGACTACGTCGGTTTGATATTTTACGAAGACTACGTTGTGAAACAATTGACCTTATTGGTTTGATATCTTATGACAACTACGATACGAAACAATTGTCTTTATTGGTTTGATCAATTTTGCAAGTCTCCAGTAAACCATACAAAAAGCTACAAATGAATCCTCAATTCAGAATTGGTTTTACAAACGTTGAATGATATTTCGATTGAAACCACAATTGGTATTATCAAGTCAGCTGGTTCTGTTTCAGATATTAATATTTTAATAAAGAGACTTCTGTTATTTATTCCCTCTGAACTGAGTTTATACACTACAAACGACAATTAGCCCAGTCTTACTTTGTCACTTCTTTAATAAATATTTACTCTTCGCTCCATCAGGTGTGACTCCTCACCCAAAATAATTGTTTCCCATCAGTAACTCGTGTGATTTGACTGGATGTAATTTTCTCTTTGAATTTTTGTTACAACTTATACGAAAATAGTTATATTTCTTCATAATCATTACGTCAGCGGCATGTCTAATGGCTTACAATGCGAAATATCAGGTTTCGATACTTGTAGGGGACCGCGCACAGACAAGTACAATGTGGTTCGTTTTGAACTTCGCCTAAGGATACATGAGGGCTAACTGCGCTAACCATCTCTAATTCAGCAGTGAAAGACTAGAGAGAAGGTAGCTATTCATCACCACTTACCGTTAACAAATGATTAACTGTGTTTGTACACAGTTCACATCAGAGTTTTTGTATTTTAACCTTCAGATGGATTATTTGTTGAAAAAGATACGAAACTAATACTTTATTTTATTGTGATTTAATTTTCAATTGTTTACTTTCTAAACAATTATTATAATTTATTTTTGTTAGTTTTCGAGAAAGGGCTCATTATTGTTAATTAAATGTTGGAAACAATGAAACTATTTTAATCCATTTATTTATCGCTAATAACTGACTAAACCCTCTAATGCTAAATACAAGTGTTCAGAGCAAATTTGTCGCTAACGCTGCGATGAACTTGTCAAGTCATACATATTTTGTAGAAAGTAATTGTGGCTCCATCTATGTGTAGACATCAATATTTTTAATTACTTCAAGTTGAAAAACAACTCTCTATTACTTCAGAATAACACCTACCTTTCTAATATAAAGATCGAAAAGTGAAACTAAATCTTCAATTAATTGTTTGAGTTATATTTTTCGTGTTTTGTTGTGTATTAAGTACTGTTACAAGAGAGATGAAAATGGTCCTTTGCAACGAATGCAACGTTTCTCGTACATACCAGTTCTTTTCTTGTAAATTAAAACTGATCCAGATCTCTAAACACGATCTATTCTCAATATGCAAGAAGATCGTGTTGTTTGTAATTTCAGTGTGTAACAGCCATTCTTCACCTTCCGGGTAATAAACGACATGTATTCACTTGGAGTATCATCCCATTTAACGTGGATGTCTTTGCATAATTGACACTACTCACAAAAATTAAACGATCATAAGGTTTGTTTATTTTTGTATATTTTTAGATTATTACAGTTTTTGTTTTCATATTTTGCATGCGTATGGTAGAGAGTTACACAACTCCTACCTAGGGTTTGCTAGTTTATGTACCAAGTATTCCTTATGTAACAGTAACAGGTTTTTATTAGAAATTACTCCAATTATACAATATAAAATGAAATATGTTTACTATTGAGATAATGCTAGATTTCTTCAATTTTTTCTGGTATTAAAATTTGCATAATTCTGTTAGAAACCAATAAACCGAAAACGAAATTTGCAAAACCATCGCAATGTTGCGGAAGGGTCACATCCAGACTGATATGGCACAGTACGTAGATTGTGGTGGCCCCAGGAGAATATACTAGATGGTCAAGCCACCCTGGCAGAAAGACTACAAGTACAGTAGACGACCAGAAGCTGAGGAATTTAGCCCTTAAAAACTGGTCCAACAGTCATTTGGGACCTTCAACAAGCCACTGGAGTATGCGTATCGAGCTAAACATTTAGGAAGAAACTTCATGAGGCTTCAGAATATCAGTTAGAACCCAACTATCAGCTCCATGTCGGCTGGCGTTTGGTCAGAAACATGACACGTAGATTCTTAAGCATTGGGCCCCTGTACTGCTCACAGATGAGAACAGGTTATGTGTACCTCCTCTAAGTGGGCCTGGCATGGCCAGGTGGGTTAAGGCGTTCGACTCGTATTAGGATGGTTGCGGGTTCGAATCCCCGTCGGACTAAACATGCTCCCCTTTTCAGCCGTGGGGGCGTTATAATGTGACGGTCAATCCCACCATTCGTTGGCAAAAGAGTAGCTCAAGAGTTGGCGGCGGGTGGTGATGACTAGCTGCCTTCCCTCTAGTCTTACACTGCAAAATTAGGGACGGCTAGCGCAAATGGCCTTCGAGTAGCTTTGCGCGAAATTCAAAAACATACAAACAAACCTCTACGTGATCGACACATGAGAGACTTGAGGCATGATAGCGAACGATATTCGGTTTGTCTCTTTGTCCACCATGGTGCCTTGTGGGGGATCAATCAGGGTCTGGAGTGATATTTGCATGCAGGGCCGTACAAACCTTTATGTGGTGGATAGAGGACCTAAAATTGTAATTATTTATTTTTTACTTGTGCAACCAAGTACCGGATTTTTTTATAATACTACTTTTTCTTTGTACATGAAGTGTTCGACTGTTTGATATTGTTTATCTGTGACACTTGTAATAAGTAAGTTTCATCAATATCTGTGTTTTGTTGTTATTTTTTCAAAGTTTGAACAAAAATAACACCTTATTTCCTTTAGTTTTTGTAAATAGTTTGTGCTAACAAAGAGAGTATATGGCGAGTTGCAACAGAAAAGTTTTATAATGGTTAGCTTTCGACTTTCTTCAGGAACAGTTTCAGTTTTATAATGGTTAGCTTTCGACTTTCTTCAGAAACAGTTTTGAGTCTAATTGATAAGTGTATGTTCAGATTCACGTTTAAAAGACCAACAGTTCTGAAAACGTTCGTAGAATTTGCGTATTTGGAAGAGCGTGTTGTAGATAAAAACTACTGTGAGAACTAAACACAACACAGAACAAGAAATAGAATTCATGATAAAAATCACGAAAACTATGCTTTCTTATTTTTACTTTTCCTATTCTTCTTGATATGTCCAATTTGAAATCAAAGTCAGTGTTTTGTCCAGTTCGCAATTAACGTCAGTGTTTTGTCCAGTTCGGAATTAAAGTCAGTGTCTTATCTACTTCGGATTTGAAGTCAATGTCTTATCCAGTTTGGATTTAAAGTCAGTGTCTTGTCCAGTTCGGATTTGAAGTAAATGTCTTATCTAGTTCAGACTTAAAGTCAGTGTCTTGTCCAGTTCGAAATTAAAGTCAAAGTCTTGTCCAGTTCGGATTTAAAGTCAATGTCTTATCCAGTTCGGATTTAAAGTCAGTGTCTTGTCCAGTTCGGATTCAAAGTGAGCGTTTTGTAAAAATAGTATTTCAAGTCTTCTTTTGTTTCTCAAATGTTACTGTCCAAGTGTTTTGGTACTGAATGAAAATTTCTTTAGGCAGTAACTTCATACACTGCCCTGCAGTAGTTTTGTCTTTACAATACCATGTACAATGTGTTAAATGTACAGGTTGTAGGCAGGCTTTACTTCAAATATATTTGTCATCTCTGAAATAAGTAACGTTACTGAAGAAAATAAAGAGTCTACGATAGTGGTGAGTAAAGGACTCGATGTAAAAACAGTGGAAAAAATGTTGTAGTGTTGGTGGTTTTATCTTATAAATATGAATTTATATAAATACTGTTAGAGATAGGTCTTATTAAAACCAATTTTATTCCACCGAGTTGTGTACTCACGTGTTAATATTTAATGTTGTGATGACCAGTGTGGTATTGTCAAACCTATATTGAACTCCCAAAACAAGTATTTAAACTTATTATTGTGGAATAATTTTAATAATAAAGCAAGCGAATCACTAAATCTGACACATTGATTATTGATTATCGTTGTTCATGCTTCTATTGAAAACACTTTAATATTTAACTTGTAAATAGTTAATTTATTCGGAATAAATCAACATTTTTCTAATTCGTTTCATTGTCCAAGGTTTATTTTTGATTTTTGCAACTTGCTAAGTTGCACGTTTCGTCGTATGATTGACTGTTTTTTTTTACTATATAACTGATCAATGTTTGTTATTTTTTACAATATAACTGATCAATGTTTGTTATTCTAGTCCTCCCTTCCCACACACACAGTGTTTGTTTTTGTTTCCTCGGTACTGTATATGTTATTGAATGCCTTCATTAATATATTAAAACTTTATAAAGTGTTCGTTGTTTAAAACTGTTTTCTTTACATTCCTTTAGGCCCGGCAACGCCAGGTGGTCCTAGTCTGAGGGTCGCGGGTTCGAATCCCTGTCTCACCAAAGGTGCTTGCCATTTCAGTTATAAAGTAACGATCAATCCAACTATTTGTTGGTAAAGATGCCCTAAGAGTTGGTGGTGATGACTTGCTATCTTCCATCTAGTCTTACACTGCTAAATTAGGGACTAGTGAAGCAGAAGACAAACAATTTTTTCATTCGTTACGTTTAAATAATTAGAACATTTCACTGAATTTAAAACTTTCAGTCGTCTTTGTTTGTGTCGTATTTGAGTATCATTTGTTCCATTTTTCTCGTTAATATATTTAACTTATTATAGATCATTAGATCCTGAAACATTATTGAAGATTTATACTTATGATTTATACCTGACTGGTAACTATTATTTTGAATGCAAACAATCTCCAGGAATACGTTCGATTTTTGTTCATTATACATTTTGTTACTTATAGATTCATTACATAAGAATTTTGTTGATGTTGAAAGTAACAAAAGAATTTATTGCGAGAGAAAAACACAAAAACAAAAACAATAAACATAAACAATAAACAATTATGTATCCCCTTAAGAAAGCGAATCTTCTGACTGATGTTTCTTATTATTTAAAAATTTCGAAAACATTGATTATTTCCTTGTTTTTTTATCCTAAATTTCAGAATGGCTGAATCGAACCTCGGACTTTAACATTGTAAGTCTTGAAAATTACTGTTGAGTCACAGGAAGACAATATTTTTGAGCCTATTAAGCTATGTGGGCCTTTTATCCAAACATGTTCTAAGTCATACAAGTTAGGTTGGAGGTCACTGTGGTATACTGAATTAGAAATACAACAATCTCTGTAAGTTGAATCTATCAGTTTCTCACAAATAAGAACATTAACAGTGAAACATTCAAATGAAAAGTCAGTGGCTGATTGCAAATATAGTGGAAGTCAGTTTTAGCGTATTAGTAACAGTTTTCTAATCTTAAATTTAAATTGAGACTGTAATCCTTTGTTAAGTGAAAAATATCTTGAAATGACTAATAACGTCTAAAGATTTTTATTACAGTTCTTAAAATATATTTAGATTGAAGTCACTCGCACAAGCTCAAAACAAAGAACTGATATCTGCCTAGAAACAGCATGCTACGAGTGCAGTTTTGGACAACGTATGTGGACATAAAGGTATCAAAGTTTCAAAATCACATTGATTGGAAACTAAAGTTCAAAATGAGTTTCTTTTTTATGTGAAATAAAAGTGGATGTCTAACAAAAGGCCATTATTTTTGCATGTTTGGTTTGTTACCACTTCACTCACATACAAAGCAAATTTTATTTTCTCGTAGTTCATGCAATGATGTTATAAAACAAGTACTTCGGGCTATATTAAATTTGACAATTATAGTGTTAACATACACTTCGTGAAATTATATGCTTGTCTGGCACAACGATATTCTTCAATAACATAAATTTCCTTGGTACCCCGCTAGCATAACGATAAATCTACGGATTTACAACGCTAAAATTAGGGGTTCAATTCCCCTCGGTGAACTCGGCAGATAGCCCGATGTGGCTTTACTATAAGAAAACACACACCCAATTCCTTGGCTAATACGTGCTGACTAATTATATGGGGTTTTGCTTTTTATAAGTATCTTAATCAGCTACTACAACACATACTTTTATATTCTAACACATACACCATACTTATTTCTATATTCTAACACATAAACAGCACTTTTATATTCTAACACATACACCATACTTATTTCTATATTCTAACACATAAACAGCACTTTTATATTCTAACACATAAACAGCACTTTTATATTCTAACACATACACCATACTTATTTCTATATTCTAACACATAAACAGCACTTTTATATTCTAACACATACACCATACTTATTTCTATGTTCTAACACATAAACAGCACTTTTATATTCTAACACATACACCATACTTATTTCTATGTTCTAACACATAAACAGTACTTTTATATTGTGACACATACACCATATCATACTTCTATATTGTAATACATACACCATAGTTTTAGATTTTAACACACAAACCGCATTTCTGTATTCTAACACATGACATAAACTCAAGTTTGAAAGAACAACAGCAGTTTATTTTGGACCCGTACATAGCACTGGTGAGACATGAGTTGGGTTAAATGCTACCTTATGGTATAGCCCTTTACTTTGTGCAGGTCAACAGCTCCCTTACGTGTTGTGCTGACGAGATAAACAATCCTTACCTGGTTTGCGGGATTGGAACGTATTTCCTGTACAGAATATGCATTACTCCCGGGTAGAAGTGGTTACGTGCTTTGTGAAATTCATGTCCAATGACTGGTTAGGGTATGGCAGAGCTGTGATATCTTTTTTTTCCTTCAAGCTCAATGTAGTTATGTTGACATATGCTCAAAATTTCATATATATATGAATGTAACGATACATAAATTACTCTGTGTTTTACCTTCACTCTTCTGTAGGTCAGTGGTAATTTTACGAACTTCCCATACTAAAAGGTGGGTTCGAGTCACAAAACAGACTTTTATCTTATTTTCTTTACCAGTTTTGTGATTTTTGACACCCATTTCCAAGGACATAATTTGGAAAAGAAATTTTTAAACTCAATTTTTTCAACTAAAAATATCAACACAAATTAAATACAATGAAATATATTCTAGTATAAATCATTTTCAACTCATAAAAGCACTTTCTGCATTTTTATTTCATATTTTATCTTTAGAAAACTTTAACTGACTGTCGTATTTTATCATCTACCCACACAGCTCGAAGCAAGCACATGCGTCCGTTACATACATCTGTATCTAAAAATATCTAAAAATAACCCATTTCAGTTAGATATTACATAAGCATCCAATTAGTTTTAAAAGCATAATACATTTAGTATTTTGAAATGCAATACTTTGCAAAATATTATATTAATTTATTCTTTTCAATATTGATTTTAAGGTAATTTCTACAATACATTTGATGCATATTTTGAACAGAGAACACCTGTTTTTATACAAAGTGAACTGCGTGTAAGTTCCATAAAATCATCTTGCTGAAAAGCTCTTGTTTAAATACAGCCCTTATTATATAAAGTATCAGGTTGTGGTTTTTATTTCTCATAGGCGATGAACAGGCATGGCCCTAAAGGCTTTATAATTTGACAGTCACTCGCACTGTTCGATTAAATTAACCCTGAAACGCAGTGATGCCTAGACCCCCAGTTTGAGCTCCAGTTGTTTACGTCAAAATGGTCTTATTAAGTTTAAAGGATTATTTTTAACGTTTTATTTACGTTATTCTATCTTTATCCTGAGTGAATTATGATAATATAAATAAACTGGAGCTTTCAAAAACTAAAATGTGTAAAGTTTGTTTGTATATTTTGAATTTCGTGCGAAGCTACTCAAGGGCTATCTGCGCTAGCCGTCCCTACTTTAGCAGTGTAAGGCTAGAGAGAAAACAAATAGTCATCACTCATCGCTAACTCTTTTACCAACAAATAGTAGGATTGACCATAACATTATAACACCTCCACGCCCGAGAGGGCCAGCATGTTTGGTGTGACGGGGATTCAAACCTGCGACACTCAAATTACAAATTTAGCGCTCCAACTACTTGACAATGTCGGGCCAACCAAGTACACAACAATATGACACAAACAAGTCTCGAACCCGCGATCTTTCAATCACGAATCCAGAGTGCCAACTGTTAGGAACAGAAGCTCGTTACACATAAAAATCTACATAAAAGATACCTTCTTTACATTTTGGTCGTTTACATGTTTTACAGTAATGCCTGTACGCTGACTCTGAAAATGATATCCGTTTTTCTTCATCAAGTACAGATTATTGCACAAAACGTCATGTGTACTTTTATATAAGTGAATCATTTTCATTGAAATCGGGTCACATTTTGTTATGTTTAAAATGTTGCTAACCATTAACTACAGATTTCTTTTGAATAATCTTGACGTGAGACTCTTATCGATCGTTCTAGAACCCAAACATAATAATAAAAAACGTTCATTGTGATAAACGAAATAGTTATTATTATAATAAAAAACGTTCATTGTGATAAACGAAATAATTATTATTATAATAAAAAACGTTTATTGTGATAAACGAAATAATTATTTAATCTAAGCAAGTGTTTTTCCTTCCCGATATGTAATACAATAATTTGAATTATGGGAAATCCTTTATTAAAACAAAATCAACTTTTATGAAGTTTAAATTTGAAGGTCTGTATAAGTTAGCATAAATATCCGTTAGATATAAAACAGTAACTATTTTCGAGTGACACTAAGCTACGTGACATTCTCGTCTTCTAAACCCTTATCTGCTTTGTTCAAACACGAGTAAACAAGTGTGATCTTTGACCAGAAAACCAGACTTCTTCCCCATCTTGATAATAAAATTCATAAAAGAACTAACCATTATAGTTATAACTACCTGTTGCTAGTACCCTAATGTACTAGTTCCTTACGTAATTAGATAAAATTTGATCTTGCTCCACAATTCACAGGGGCTCAGCAGTAAGTCTGAAGACTTATAACACTAAAAATTGGGTCTCGATACCTGTGGCGGGCACAGTTCGTTGTATAGCGTTGGGCTTAACAACAACTACACTAAATATATATATATATTTATTTATTTATAAAAAATTACGGGTTTAATGAAGCAACAACCACTGATGTTAACAAACTGCTGCACCACTTTTACTTGTTTGTTTATGAATTCCGCGCAGAGCCACGCGAAATTTAGTCCCTAATTTAGCAGTGTAAGACTAGAGGGAAGACATCACCAACCATCACCAACTCTTGAGATACTCTTTTACAAACGAATAGTCGGATTGATTGTCACATTATAACGCTCCCATGGTTGAAGAGGCGAACATGTTTGATGCGACGGGGATTCGAATCCAGCAAACCTCAGATTACGACTCGAGCACACTAACTAGCTGCCCATGCCGGATCTGAGAATCAGAACAGCTTGACTTAAGATTATAAGGAAATAGTAAATGACGCAGAGAAACAAGCTTAATATTTCGTAAAAGCAAATTTCGCATTAAATACTTCGTTGTAGAGTTTTCACTTCTGCTTTTGAAATCGTTATAAACTTATCTCAGACTTATTTATTTTTACATAATTTTTTTCTAAATCTATATTTGTTATTACTTTAATTTCATTGGATTTCTTTTAGTTTTAATGTAAAAAATTAGTATTTTCTAGCTTAAAAGAAATTTAAGTTACTAGTAAATCGCAGATGGAAGTTTGATAGTTATTAGTTAGTTAGAATCTTAATTCCAGAGATGGTTTTACTCTTTCTGTTTATTTAATTATATCTTTTTCTCTATTCTCGAAGCTTTAAATGTAAATTGACAAGTATTTCACAACATTAAATATATTTTCCACTGATTTAACAAACGTATTATTAAACTGTATTTTTATTTCTGTTGTTGAGAGATATACTATACTTATACTAAATATACTTATTTGTTATTGTTTCCGTCAAACCTTACTTTACTTACTCAGCTCGCCAGAAGTCCAAATGAATTAACCAACTGTTTAATATTTTAAACCTTTTATACCTTGGTTTAATATTTCATTGTGTTATTATAAACTTGGTAGTCATAACCTACAATTTTCTTTGTTTATCTATTTACCACGTATCCATATATATATTTAAAAAAGTGTGCATAGTTGACTCTCAAACACATGAAGGTAGCCTGAAACCACATCCTATGACAGTATGGTATACAGATGTTCTGCAAAAAGTGAAGGTTATGGTTCAAATTGAAAACTCCGATCAGAAAGGCCCGGCATGGCCAGGTGGGTTAAGGCGTTCGACTCGTATTAGGAGGGTCGCGGGTTCGAATCCCCGTCGCACCAAACATTCTTGCTCTTTCATCCGTGGGAGCGTTATAATGTGACGGTCAATCCTACTATACGTTGGTAAAAGAGTAGTCCAAGAGTTGGGTGGTGATGACTAGCTGTCTTTCCTCTTGTCTTGCACTGCTAAATTAGGGATGGCTAGCACAGATAGCTCTCGTGTAGCTTTACGCTAAATTCAAAACAAACCAAACAAAGAAACCAAAAGGAAACTCGTTTTTTGTAAAGTGTAATCAACTCTCAGGATATGTTGGAAAACAGCAAATAAACACATTATTCGTCGAGAAAGCACACATATAAACATCTGTTGTGTTTATAATTTGTCAAATTAATTTGAGAATCATATCGGGCTATCTGCTCAGTCCACTGTGGTGAATCGAACCCCTGATTTTAGCATTGTAAGTCCATACAGTTACCGTTGTACTGGGGGGGGGGACAATTTGGCAATGTAAGGCTAGAGGAAAAACAGCTAGTCATCAGCACCCACCGCCATTTCTTGGGCTACTATTTTACGAAGGAATAGTGTGATTGGTCGTCACACTATAACGCCACCACGGCTGAAAAAGCCAGCATGTTTGGTGTGATAGAGATTCGAACCCGCATCCTTCAAACTACGAATCGAGCGCCCTAACCACCTGCCCATGACGAACATGTTAAGGTGAAACGTTTATGAAAGAATATCTTAGAAGAATATAGGTAGAAACTCGTGTACTCGATGAGATCTTCGTGTTGCTGGATGGCACTGAAAGGTACGAATTTTGTAATGGAAACAAAATGAAGAAGTTACGTTACAACATCCGGTCGCATGTTAACGTTTGTCCAGACTGAAAACTTTTGATATAATGCCATCACAGCTATGGGAACAAAAATTATCGTCTTTTATTTCAAAGATTACAACAAATGTATTGTGGAACGATCCTGTTAAACACCTGCTTTTATTATCATTTTCTCTGTGTCAGGCAATGTCTATGACCAGATAACGTATGACTATCTTTACTGGTAAATTTCCTATAAAGGGAGGGTTTCAAAGAGGCAGTTTTTGTTCTGTTTTGATTTCAAAAAAGGCCTTAAGCCAACTTTGTGTCAAAAATGAGAAATATTGTTCTCTTCTGCCTCTTCAGCCTATCACTCAGGGCCCAAGGTATTTTTTTTTTATATTCTATTTGGGTTAAAAATATATTTAACTGCGTAAGTTACTGTCATGGTATCGTGAATGCTAAATAAGATCGTATGCATTTCTATCTACAAGAAAACTTGATACGTGTGATATTATATCATCGGTAAATCACATTATTTGGTACATCCTTCTTGTCAGAAAAATAAAAATTAGGCAATTAAATAATAAATACAAGGAAATTAAAGTAGGGTTAATAAGTTACTGCAGATTTTCTCCTGATGTCAATACAGAAAAAAAGAATTTCAGGTAATTGTAGACAGATTGGAAAGAGAAAGGAATTTTAGGTTTAAACAAAACGTGATCAGGTACAATATAACTTTTATATCAAGAAGAAATATAAAAAAAAATTTTGTATATAAGATTATAAAATGCGAAATGAATGAAATTATAGCGTTTTTCATTATTTATATTAAAGACTAATTACTTCAGCTTTAAAGTTACATTCGACGTTATATTGTTGAGGATTATCCGCTCAGAGTTTTGAAAGTTATCTTTACTTCAGTATCAATCAAGTGCCACTCAATTCCTGAAGGAACATAGGGACGCAATTGCTATTTGAACAGACTGATATTTTGAAGTGAGTAGGTTGTTAGCCTACTGCACAACCCCCAACCTGCAGGACAATTTCTCAGCCCTCCGTGGGGAGTCGAACCCCTGATTTTACCTTGTAAATCTGGAGACATACCGGTATACTAGCGGGGGGCTTGTCTTTACTTGTTTAATTAATATTGTGTGATGGGGTCCTCACTTGTTTAATTAATATTGTATGATGTGATTCTCACTTATTTAGTTAATATTGTTTGATGTGATCTTCGTTTGTTTAATTAATATTGTGTGATGTGATCATTGCTTGTTTAATTACTATTGTTTGATGTGATTCTCACTTATTTAATTAATATTGTATTAAGTTTTCTAATTTCACATGTTAGCAACCAACCAAAGAAAATGAAACATTTCTTATCAAAATTATGTGAAAGTGTATGAAATGATCTACATTTTAATAAAAATGACAAAATCGAAGACATCATAGCGTATAATAAATGTTTTTGTAAGGTAATATGTTTTGAATTCTTGTGAATCATCTTCTTTAGACTTAAGTAATGGCAACAAATATTATTTTGTTTAATATAATTTTTTCTTTATTTCGTTATTCCATTGCTTTGGTACTAGCAGTAACATAATGACAGCAATGCCCGGCATGGCCAGGTGGGTTAAGGAGTTAGACTCGTAATTTGAGGGTCGCAGGTTCGAACCCCTGTCGCACCAAATATGCTCGCCCTTTCAGTCGTGAGGGCGTTATAATGTTACGGTCAATCTCACTATTCGTTGGTAAAAGAGTAACCCAAGAGTTGGCGGTAAGTGATGATGACTAGCTGTCTTCCCTCTAATCTTACACTGCTAGATTAGGGACGGCTAGAGCAGATAGCCCTCATGTAGTTTTGCGCGAAATTGAAAAAACAAACAAACCATAACAGTAAATTGCTAAGCCTAAGCTTATATATTATTTACAAGAATTTTGATTTTGACTTTTAGACTTAGATAATAAATATCAGATTATAAACTTAAACTTTCTGAATTTAAGTTACAGTTACTGATGAAATTTGTGAAGTTTAAAAACATGCGCTTTGTAATGTCAGAAAGAAACAACACTCTATTGCGTTTGGAGATTCTTAAACCTTATTAACATTCAGATCGCTTACTGTATCTTCTCAGCTGACAGTTGCCACCTGCAACCAGACTCAGGAAAATGTTTAGCTTATTTACCGAGGTTCTACTTTGATCCTGAAACAGAAACTTGTGAAGAATTCATCTATGGTGGTTGTGGCGGGAACGAAAACAACTTCGAAACAATAGAAGAATGTTTGAAAACTTGTAAAGGTATCACATGTTGATGGTTATCATGTTTCAATAAGAACGTGTAAAGGTAAACTGTTATCATGAGGTATCACATGTTGATGGTTATCATGTTTCAATAAGAACGTGTAAAGGTAAACTGTTATCATAAGATATCACAAGTTGATGGTTATCATATTTCAGTAAGAACGTGTAAAGGTAAACTGTTATCATGAGGTATCACATGTTGATGGTTATCATGTTTCAATAAGAACGTGTAAAGGTAAACTGTTATCATGAGGTATCACATGTTGATGGTTATCATATTTCAGTAAGAACGTGTAAAGGTAAACTGTTATCATGTGGTATCACATGTTGATGGTTATCATGTTTCAATAAGAACGTGTAAAGGTAAACTGTTATCATGAGGTATCACATGTTGATGGTTATCATGTTTCAATAAGAGCGTGTAAAGGTAAACTGTTATCATAAGATATCACAAGTTGATGGTTGTCATGTTTCAATAAGAACGTGTAAAGGTAAACTGTTATCATAAGATATCACAAGTAGATGGATATCATGTTTGAATAAGAACATGTAAAGATAAATGTTATCATGAGATATCAAAGATATAAAATTTATATGGATATCATATTTCAATAAGAATTTGTATAGGTAAAGTGTATTGTTGTCACGAGTTTTCTAACCTAAATTTTAATTTATTAACTATTTGAAAGCTGTAAATGTATATCTTTAGATTTTATTTAATACATAAACGGAAATAATAGATGTGTGTGTGTGTGTGTTAAGTCAAAGCTATTACTGGAAGTAAGCTCTGTAGTATACAATTTTTAAAACCATCATTTTAAAAAATAACATGGTATTTTAGCATTGTAGTCTGTAAACTTTGCTGATTCGACGGAGGGAGTGTGTTCTCGGTCGTGTCTCAATTTCAAAACCTTTACAGTATTGTATCAAATGTAAATAAAAATTATGGGACACTAGGAACTTCTTGACTATCTTATGACATTTAGTTCTTAACATACAGTAAGATACATAGAAATGAAATCACAGTAATATATTTTTTTCTTGTGTTTTTTAAAATATATTGTGCTATTCTAGCCAAGACTGCAAATCAAGTTAACGATTGTCATCTGGAGCCTGAAACAGGACCGTGTAAAGCTTACATCCCTAGGTTTTATTTCGACAAAGAAACAGGAACGTGTGAACAGTTCATCTACGGCGGTTGCGGAGGAAACGCGAACAATTTTGAGACTAAGGATGAATGCCATGCGATTTGTAAAGGTAAGAAAAGATAACAAAAATTAATTATTTTATGTTTCATTGTCAATTACAGGGTCTGCACAGGAGTTAAACATCAAACATCTAGGCCCACAAAGCCTGTAAAATGTATAAATACTAAAGTGAACAAATAATTTAAATGTATTAATATTATGCAAATATAAGTAAGTCCCTTTGTTAAAAAAAATTGCTTTATTTCTTGAAATCTCTCCCTTCAAATAATTACTTATTTGAAATACAGATTCAATTACTCTTAACTTTCATTTAAGCCTTATTTCCGTCCGTTACGCTTTGTCCAGTTAAATAACCTTTATAGATACTTTTTAATCACCGCAATTGTAAAGGTTTATTTCTATAATCTACAAGGTATTTCTCAGCTTTCTAAATAAGAATATAATTTTTTTAAAAATATTTCTTAGGGTTATAGTTGGCATTATTATTATTATTGCTAAGCCAACGTTTATTTGTCAAACAACAAGTGTCTATAGGCAAAAACCATGTCCACTTTTTGAAAGTGAAAGATATTCAGATAAAAGTAAATTAATCGAACTTGCAATAATATATTTAAGAAGTTTATAGAAAAATACCAATATTTACAAAGTTGAAAAACGATATATTTCACACACAATGATTTTTAAAACATGTTTATTTGGCACAAGGCTAACGTAATAGTCACATTACGTTTAGTTCAGGTTTAGGCATTCCATGCCACAATCTTATAGTACACGTAAATATTGAGTATGACATATTTGTAAATTTTGTCTCAAATGGACATTTATCACCAGTTGTCTATTAATATCAAATGCCCTCGGAGAAAAACCTGTAAAAAATAATTTTCAGTTATTCATTTACAAATTTTATCAACTGTGCATAATACATTGAGACATCGTTATAACGAAGTATATTTTTAAAACCTAATACTCAGCTTCGAAGATTCAACATTCACAAAAATATTCTGTTCAAATACAAGTCAACCATAATAAACAAGTGGGAATTTTAAACATTGCCGTTGTGACAAAATTTGTCCCCCAATGGCACGCTAGAATCCGGGTTTCTATACCTATGGTGGGCAGAGCATAAACAGCTCATTGTGTAGATTTGTTCTTATTCACAAACAAACGAACAGTGACCAACTTCACAATTGTAAAATAATGTTGTTCACCTCAAAACTTCTATCATTGTTTTACAAATAAGTCGTGCAGCGATGAACAATGTGAACAAATTAAGCCCATGTTTATATATAGCGATTTTTTTTCTAAACTATCCCTATGAAACTACTCATAAAGTTTGATACTCTTTATCTTGTCATTAACCATAGCTAGTATTCAGAAAAAAACACCAGGATTCATGAACTACTTGCAGAGGCATAGGACAAGTGAAGACCAACCAATCACAGTAGGCTTAGCCAATTTGCAACAAGTGCCTCAAAGTGTCATTATCAGACAGTGAAGCTGTTTGCAAATCAGTTGCTCGAAAAAATGAAAACGTTGCATATTATTCACACACAAATAGATGGCTGTTGTGTTCTGTTAGTGTACGAGCTTTTACAGAAAATTCATATCATCCGCCATAAGCGATACAATTTTCATTTCACAAAATAGCATACAAACCATCTCGTCTGAGACATCTTAATTGGACCGACGACATTTGAATTAATATTATTTTCACAGATTAGATGTATCACCTTGCAATTAATGAAAGGCATTTACACACTTTGAGATAACCTGGAACCTAATCCATCCCATTTTCACAAAGAAATGTGATCCATATGTAAGTAATTCAAAGTACGATACGGGTAGGAATGAGAACTGTTGGATGTAATGACCTCTATATATTGTAGAATGACACCTTAAATACCATACATTATAATAATTACATCTACGACACCAACTGTACCATACGACTGGATAATAAAGCCAGTTCCCGTTGTTCTCAACTAATCAAGAAGTTATTAGAACTAATAAAGAAATTCATTGAATGAATGTAATGAATTTTCATCAGACTTCATTCCCGTCACTCATGTATGGGTTGGTATTGACTTGAAAGTTTTTTGTGAAGTAAATTACATTAAATTATACATTTTATCACTTTCTAGCCTCAAGATAGTTTCAAACTATCTCAGTAACTTTCATACGGATTGTTTAGGCTGTGATAAATTTCATACTAACGTCAACAATAAAAAAAAATCTCAAACGTGTATACAAAAATTTTAATGCATATATTATACAACAAACATTACAACACACGTTCACATTTTTCATTTTTAGCTGGTGTCAAGACCTTAAAACAGTCTAACGATTGTCACCTGGAGCCTGTAACAGGACCATGCAAGGCTTACATCCCTAGGTTTTATTTCGATAAAGAAACAGGGACATGTGAACAGTTCATCTACGGTGGTTGCGAAGGAAACGCGAACAACTTTGAGACTAAAGACGAATGCCACGCGATTTGTAAAGGTAAGAAGATATAAAAAACACTAAGTATTTTATCGTTTCATTGTTAATTACAGGGGCCTTCACAGGAGTTAAAGACCAAACAATGCCTGTACAGATTTTAAATAATAAAGTGATCACAGAATTTAAATGTATTAATATTGTGTAAATAGAGATAATTTCCCTTGTTAAAAAATTGCTTTATTTATTGAAGTCTTTCTCTCTTAAAATACTTACAGATTTTAGATACACATTCAATGGCTCATAACGTTAATTTAAGCCTTATTTCCGTCCGTTTTGCTTAGTTCAGCTAAACATCTTTTATAACGACTTTTAAAGTCTTTTAAAGACTTTTTTGTGAACTAAATTACATTAAATTATATATTTTATCACTTTCTAGCCTCAACATAGTTTCAAACTATCCCAATAACCTTCATACGGATTGTCCGGGCTGTCCTAAATTTCATACTTACATCAACAATAAAATACAATTCTCAAACGTGTATACAAAAATTTTAATGCATATATTATACAACAAACATTACAACACACGTTCACGTTTTTCATTTTTAGCTGGTGTCAAGACCTTAAAACAGTCTAACGATTGTCACCTGGAGCCTGTAACAGGACCATGCAAGGCTTACATCCCTAGGTTTTATTTCGATAAAGAAACAGGGACATGCGAACAGTTCATCTACGGTGGTTGCGAAGGAAACGCGAACAACTTTGAGACTAAAGACGAATGCCACGCGATTTGTAAAGGTAAGAAGATATAAAAAACACTAAGTATTTTATCGTTTCATTGTTAATTACAGGGGCCTTCACAGGAGTTACAGACCAAACAATGCCTGTACAGATTTTAAATAATAAAGTGATCACAGAATTTAAATGTATTAATATTGTGTAAATAGAGATAATTTCCCTTGTTAAAAAATTGCTTTATTTATTGAAGTCTTTCTCTCTTAAAATACTTACAGATTTTAGATACACATTCAATGGCTCATAACGTTAATTTAAGCCTTATTTCCGTCCGTTTTGCTTAGTTCAGCTAAACATCTTTTATAACGACTTTTAAATAATCCCAATAGTACAGCTTCAATCCAGAAATCTCCAAGGTGTTTCTCAGCTTTCTAAATAAGAATCTATGTATTAAAACATTTCTTAGGGTTATAATTGGCATTATTAATATTGTTGCTAAATCTCTGTTTGATTTATTTATCAAACAAGAAGTGTCTATACACAAAAACTATGACCACTTTTCGAAAATGGAAAATATTCAGTTGAAATGAACCGAATTTGCAATAATCTGTTTAAGACGTTTGTAGAAAAATATCAGTATTTACGTCGCTAAAAAATGATATATTTCAAAATGTTAAAAAAGGTAATATTTATTTGGCATGGTGGCTGAGAAGATAACTACATCACGTTTAGTCCGGATTTAGACATTCCATGCCATCATCTTACATCATACTTGAATACTGAGTGTAGAATATTTGTACATTTAATCCTATATAATCATTTATTAACAGCTATCTAATGATTTTATTTGCCCTTGGAGGAAACCTGTAAGTATAACAATTTTCGGATATTTATTTATTTACATCTGTTTTAATGTAATAAAATAACATTGAAACATCTTAAAAACGAAATATTTTCTAAATTTGATGGTTAGCTTTTAAGGCTTATACTTCATAAGAAACTTATGGTCGAATACAAATCAACCACAATGAATAAGTAGGACTTTCTAACATTACCAATGGAACAAACTTTACAGTTATAAAATAAAATTGTTCATCTCAAATTTGGTTTGCAAATAAGTCATGCGATGATCAACCATATGAACAAAATTAAGCCCATCCATATTCAGAGTATTTTTCCTTAACTATCCCTATGAAATTAATCACAAAGTTTCACACTTTTTATTTTGTCGTTAATCATGGCTGGTATTCAGAACAAAGTACCAAGATTTATGAACTATGTAGAGAGGCATAAGACAGATGGAAGCCAGTAAATTGCGGTAGACTTTGCCAATTAACTACAATGGCTTCAAAGTGTCATTATCAGAAAGTGAAACTCTTTAAAAATCGGTCGCTCGAACAACTGAAAAAGTTGTACATTATCAACACACAAATAGGTAGCTGCTAGCTGTTGGTTTTATCAAATTTTGACCATGCGGAATATTCTTCCAGATAAAAGCAAGTGTTGTTATCCAAAGCCGTGTGTTCTGTCAGTTTATAAACTGTTACAAAATATTCGTTTTAAACGCCATATGGGATACAGTTTTCACAAAATAGCATTCAAAACATCTCGTGCGAAACAATTTAATTGGACCGACGACATTTGAATTAATATTATTTTCTTTTAAACTAATCAAGAATTTATTGGAATTAATAAGGATTTGTTTGTTTGTTTGTTTGTTTTGAATTTCGCGCAAAGCTACACGAGGGCTATCTGCACTAGCCGTCCCTAATTTAGCAGTGTAAGACTAGACGGAAGGCAGCTAGTCATCACCACCCACCGCCAATTCTTGGGCTACTCTTTTACTAACGAATAGTGGGATTGACCTCACTTTATAACGCCCCCACGGCTGAAAGGGCGAGCATGTTTGGTGCGAACGGGATTCGAACCCGCGACTTCGGATTACAAGCCGAACGCCTTAACACACTTGGCCATGCCGGGCCCATTAATAAGGAAAGTCACTGAATGAATGTGGTAAATGTTCATCAGACTTTATTCTCGTTCTTCATGTTCGGTTTGGTGTTGACATGAAAACCTTTTTGTTGGCAAAGCGTGATTATACAATAAGACGAATATGGTAGTTCGAATAAGTATTTATGCCAATTAAAATAAATACAAATAATAAAACAACGAATAATTGGTTTCAAACAGATATAAAATTGATGGAAACTACACTCCACCAATTTAAGCTTGTAACACCATAACATATAGTTGTTCATACTGTTTGGTAACATAAGTAGTGTTTCAACCAGTACTGGATCTGTCATATTTCAGCTGGCCTGTTGACACCTCGGCACTATGTATGGTGGATACAGTGTGGTTGATAGATTGTTACAGTATTATTTACTGTCGTTCACTCATAAATTGCTATAATGATCAATTATATTTGTCATAAGATAATAGTGTTAAAGTTATTGTAGTTTTAAGCAACGCCTGCATTATTCAGATCATAAGTATTGTTACTCCAACAAACAACTTATATATTTGACGGTCCGAGAACTGTAATAAGAGTCGTCGGTAACGAATACGGTGTATACTTTTCCTCTTGGAAACGTCTCATGGTAGTGTTCAACAATAACCTAAGCCTATGATAAATATAATTGATTATTATCGCATTCACTCCATAAATCCTATATATATATTTATATACGTAACCCTATAAACCCTAAATATATATATATATATAATATTATAACTAAACTTTTCACTTCATCTATTTATAGCTAGTGTCAAGACCTTAGGACAGTCTAATGATTGTCACCTAGAGCCTGAAACAGGACCGTGCAAAGCTTACATCCCTAGGTTTTATTTCGACAAAGAAACAGGGACATGTGAACAGTTCATCTACGGTGGTTGCGATGGAAACGCGAACAACTTTAAGAGTACAGATGAATGCCACGCGATTTGTAAAGGTAGGAAAAGATAAAAAAACACTAAATATTTTATCGTTTCATTGTTAATTACAGGGGCCTTCACATGAGCTAAAGATCAAACATCAAGGACCACAATGCCTGTACAGATTTTAAATAATAAATTGATAAATAATTTAAATGTATTTATATTATGTAAATAGAAGTAAGTCCCCTTGTTTAAAAAAATGCTTTATTTTTTGAAGTCTCTCCCTTAAAATAATTACTTATTTGAGATACACATTCAATGACTCATTACTTTACTTTAAGCCTTATTTCATTAGTTCAATGAAATATATTTTTATCTAATTTTAATTACCTCTACTGTAGAGGTTTATTCCAATAATCTCAAAGATATCTATCAGCGTTTGAGCTAATAATTTATTTTTTTAATTATTTCTTAGGGTTACAATTAGCATTATTGTTATTATTGCTAAATCCATGTTTGTTTGTCGAACAACAAGTGTCTATAGATAGAAACCATGATCAGTTTTTTTTTTTAAATGAAAGATATTTAGATGAAATGAAATTCATTGATTGTTTGTTTGCTTGTTTATTGAATTTCGCACAAAGCTACTCGAGGGCTATCTGTGCTAGCCGTCCCTAATTTAGCAGTGTAAGACTAGAGGGAAGACAGCTAGTCATCACTACCCACCGCCAACTCTTGGGCTACTCTTTTACCAACGAATAGTGGGATTGACCGTCACATTATAACGCTCCCACGGCTGAAAGGGCGAGCATGTTTGGCGCGACGGGGATGCGACCCTCAGATTACGAATCGAACGCCTTACTATATTAAGAAGTTTATGGAAAAATATTATTTACAATGATGAATTACGTTATATTTTAAAAAGGTTCGTGTTTATTTGGCATAATAAGATGACTAATAAGATCACTAAATTACGTTTAGTCCATGTTAGAGCAGGCAGTTTATCAATGTGAGAAGTTTCAAAAACTGTTGTTTTGTATTAAGCACAAAGCTACACGATGGGCTATCTGTGCACTGCTCACCACGGGTATCGAAACACGGTTGGTTTTTAGCGTTGTAAGTCCGCAGACATACCTCTGAGCCACTGAAAGGGGGGCATTTTGAAAACAAACTAAAACATTGTTTATATTTGTCAGTTACGTGAATTAACGCATATGTTAAAGATCAATATATTCAAGCTAGTAACGTTTCTATCTTACGTAAGTAGACCATTGTAGGAGTTAAATTTATTAATATTCTTCAGATGCTTTAATATAAATAACCTTATTAATTTGTGGATGAACTATTTGTAAAGACGAATAGCCTACCACCAACTAAAGTACAAATATTAAACATATGAAGGTGTTGTTTTGAGTTAAGCACAAAGCTACACACTGGGCTATCTGTGCTTTGCCCACCACCGGTATCGAAACCCGGTTTTTAGCGTTTTAAGTCCACAGACATACCGCTGAGCCACTGGGGGGCTAGACACAAGAATATTAAATAAATTATTAAAAAGAAGAGAGTGTAATTTAATATAATAATACATTTTATTTAACAGCAAGTAATATAAGTTTTATTTTATTTCCATTAACAAGCATGTAAAGTGTGGTGTTTTAGAAACCTTTAATGTGTCTCATCATTATAATTTATTATCATTTTGTACAAATGTGTGTTTTGTCTATTTACTAGTGACTCTATTGCAACAGTTTTTCTCTAAATACAGAATTTCTAGAATAATACAAAGTAATCCTAACCGCAGAGACCGAAACATGCAAGTCCAATTGCATTAGGCCTAGCGTTAGTTAAGCCTTTATTAAGAACAGCCTGTATTTCATAAATAGGTAAATTAGCCCTGTAACTTGTGTATGTTAGTGGTTCAGTTTAGCTGGGGCTGAATGCTACTGTACATAATACTTTCAATAAATAAACTTATAAAGTTACTCTACGACCTAACGTTAGACCTGTTCAAAAACTTTGGCTAACTTTTAATTGGTTGATGTACAAAATGTCCACCGAAGTATATGTTTGGCCCGGCATGGCCAAGGTGGGTTAAGGCGTTTGGCTCGTCATCTGAGAGTCGCGGGTTCGAATTCCTGTCGCACCAAACATGCTTGCTCTTTCAGCCGTGGGGGCGTTATAATGTGACGTTAAATCCCAATATTCGTTGGTAAAATAGTAGCTCAAGACTTAGCGGTGGGTAGCGATGACTAGGTGCCTTCCCTCTATTCTTGCACTGCTAAATTAGGGACGGATAGCGTAGATAATCCTGTAGCCTTAGCTTTGCGCGAAATTCAAAGCAAAGCAAACCGAAGTATATGCACATCCGCTTTTACTTTACATCCATTGAAATGAAGTGTGCGCGAATTTTCAGGACAAATAAAACCGAGTATTATTATAATAGGTGGAGGAAGAAATAAAAGTAGCACCTAACCCTCCCAGGCTGTCAATGTCTTAACATCCAATCCACAGAAAGAGAGAAATTATAATAGATGTGGTGTTGACTATTTGTCTTCCCTTTCGCATATGACATCAGAATCAGAAACGACTAGCAAAGGTACTCCTTTAAAAGATCTGCGCAAAATTTAACAAACAAACAAATGAGCAAGTAATTATTTGAAAGCCAAAATACGATAAAAGATAATGCACTACTCAATGATCTGTCTAAAGGCTTGTAACGTTAAGAAATGGCTTTTAATACCCGCGGTAAGAAAATCA
Source organism: Tachypleus tridentatus (assembly GCF_004210375.1). Classification (NCBI taxonomy): domain Eukaryota; kingdom Metazoa; phylum Arthropoda; class Merostomata; order Xiphosura; family Limulidae; genus Tachypleus; species Tachypleus tridentatus. Next base: position 43,464,807 of record NC_134830.1, read on the forward strand.
TAGATAGACAATTGTATAGCTTTGCCATCAATAATAAACAAACAAAAATTTCATTATCAATTGTTCATTTGTTTGTAAACAGAACCACAGATTTTTCAGCTCACAAGAAGGGGATAAAAAGGAATATGAAACAAAACATTAGGACTCGGAAAGAGAAAAACGTTTAAAAATAATTGCATAGTATAACGTGAAAAGCCCAAACGATAGTGAAGGAAAAGCAACCACTTTGTAGGTTGACTTCTATTCAAGCTATTTATTACACACCACAAAATATTCGAATAAAGTTAGGAGTCATCGTTAAATAGATTAATTAAGATAAATACGTTGTTTTTGTGTATTTAATATTTTAGCGTATAAGTTTTATGTGTAAAACGTTTTAGTGATTTTTATTTTTTTACTTACAAAATCCATAAAATAATTATATTTTCAACAGAAAAGTCTAAATATTTTGTCTTTTCCATTGAAGGCGATTATACTACAAACACATAGAAAAAGATTATCGTAGACACTTTTACATCAAGCAGTCTTGCACAAATGAGAAATTAAAGCGAATCTAATACAGTGCAATAACTCTAAAGAATACACATGTATCTTATTGTCAAAGTTTCAAAACGTATTGTTTACTTTTCTCATGTATCGTCTTTCCATTAGCAACACGTAAACATTGAAATGAGTTTATAAATTTACTTGTTATTTTCCAACGTTTGAGTAAATTGTGTTAAAAATGTCCCTGCTTTATGCACAAGAAGGTAATAATTTCACATAAATATATCGAAACAATAATTAAAATTATAAGAATAACTAAGAGGAAATAGAAAAATTATAAAATTAGTGGACGAAATTATGTTATTTTTCCCGGCAACCACATACACAATGGACGCGAAACCGGCGTATAATTTACTATTGTATTGATTTAAGTAACTGCAAGACGGTCAGCTTCTCTAAACCATAAATGATGGATTTTCTTTCTATAATATTTTATATATTTAACATATGTTACGTATTCGTGTAAATATAGACGTATGATTTCTTATTCCAAGCAGCTGATACAATATTACTAATTAAATATGTACAGAATACCAAGTAAAACAAAAGAAAAACAGTTGTACCATTTTTTATATAAATAGTCACTAAAATATATTTTATAATTTCTTTCTTAGGTTCAAGAAAGATTCTCGACGGTGCTAATGATAAATCTCACTGCTACCTTCCTCCTGAAACTGGGTTGTGTCACGGATATTTTCCAAGTTTTTTTTATGACCCCGTATCTAAAACCTGTGAATCTTTCATTTACGGAGGATGTGGAGGGAACGAAAATAGATTTTTATCAAAGGAAAAGTGTTTAGAATCATGTGAAGGTACCAAGTCTACATCAGGTTCTTTAATGACATGATTATTTCACACATAGAAACACACAAAATTTGTTAAAGATTAATTTATTATTGTTGTTGTTTACATAAACACTGAGAGCACTATCTTTATATGGGACAAGTGCATTTGGAAAACAATATGTTTTTATAACCTGTTCCTTTCTGAAAGTCGGTAATTCATAGAAAACTACCAGTCGATTGTCCCTAATGTATTATGATCAGTTGTAAAATGACTTATCCTTTACATAGTTTTCTATATAGCAGTTGTAAAATGAATTATCCTTTACATAGTTTTCTATATAGCAGTTGTAAAATGACTTATCCTTTACATAGTTTTCTATATAGCAGTTGTAAAATGACTTATCCTTTACATAGTTTTCTATATAGCAGTTGTAAAATGAATTATCCTTTACATAGTTTTCTATATAGCAGTTGTAAAATGACTTATCCTTTACATAGTTTTCTATATAGCAGTTGTAAAATGACTTATCCTTTACATAGTTTTCTATATAGCAGTTGTAAAATGACTTATCCTTTACATAGTTTTCTATATAGCAGTTGTAAAATGACTTACATTTTACAACTGATCATAATACATTAGGGACAACCGACTAAATGATTTGTAGTGGACAAGAAGATGAAACATGGTATTGCTTGCGTAAATTTTACAGGGGGATTCATTTAACTTGCGCATGGCTACACAGAATAAGAGTGATAAAAATGAAATTTGCAACAGTATAAAACTAGTGAGACCAAAGGATCTTAAAGACTGTCGAAGAAGTGATAAAGGCACAATGATGAAGCAAAAAGAGGGAAAAGCATAGGAGGGGAGAAAGGCGTAGCTGGATAATTACAATCAAGAAAACTTCTGAGAAAATTTACAAAACTGTCACCAATTAGGCAAACATCATACATGGATTATTTATGGCAGTAAAATATATACAAAGCACAGCAGCAAGGATTGCGCTGTAACTTGAAATTAAGGATGTCTCTGAGATGTGGTATTCGTAAGTAAAGAACTTACATTTTAATCATTGTGATACTGAGATATCCAAAAATTTATATTGTATTTATACGCTTTAGTTGTCTAGAGAATGCTATTACGGCGGTTAGTATCTTAAGAATGTCGCCTCTTCCTAATTTGTCACTAGAATATAATTGTAACCCAACAGACCAATGAACATACAAAGACGAAAAAAAACCAACAAAAAAACGGCTGTTACTGTCTATTGGGTTATGATTACTTTATGTTGATTGGCGTACATCTTTACAGAAATACAGGATGGTTTGTTCTTAAAATGAAACTGCAATGTTCCACACCTACAGATCAGTTGCTGTTTCCACAACAGAAGAAATTAGAATCACAGTGATCTGATTCAACCATGCTACTGTAAAGTCCCCAGTATGGTTCCAATGTGTTTCAGTTATTTTCGGATTTCCTTTCAAGCATAAATGTTATTCCATAATATATATATATTGTAATTCATTTAACCTTTTGATATTGATACTTGAACAAAAATATAAGAAAAGAAAAATATACATGAACAGCCTCTGCTATTAATGTTCTGTTTATTATTAATTCTTCATAAATCGTTTTAAAGGACTTATTTATAAATTGGAGTCTAGTAAGTTTCTCTCCGAATCTAGCTGTCTTTGCCTTAATTTAGCCTAAGTGTAGAATACTTAATATTGTTTACCCTTTATTTAAACTTTGTTTTCCATTTCTTTCAGCTTTATTATTTAAAATATGCAGTCACTCTCATATATAAATTAAATTTATTTTTCCAGGAGCCTAGTCCAGAAAACTTCCACTACAGGTTGGACGTATGCATGGGAGATTCAAAAAGCTCCCCTCCCTTAATTTTAGTGTTGTAATTACCTTTAACAGGATGTATCACATTAAATAATTAAGTTAAAAAAATCACAATCTTATGTTCTCCTATACAGCTAATTGTACTCTCAGTTGTACACATGCATGTCTATTTGTAAAAATATTGTCATGAGTATATTATCTCCAAATAAAATTCTCCTTCATCTGATTGAAATTGTTGTTGATTGTTTATAGTTATAAGCATGGATAAAAGATGGCGCTAAAGTACTAGAATCCATGTTGTGTTTCCAGCGTGTTCTTCAACTTTAGATCCTGCATGTTCAAAGTTCAGGAAAAATACGTAAAAAAAACATATTTAGGTTCGATAAGGTCTGATTTCAAATATTTAGAAATATTTTTATGTTCAGTCATGTTTGTGAAAAATTAAGATCGGGTCCATCTCGACGCAAGTCCATACAACATCAGAGATGTTGAAGTAACTTCTACGATCCGTAACCAAAACTGACGTTAGTAAGTAATGCTGCCAACTAATAATATTCATCAAATAATCTACCAATGAATTTATACGTTTGTTTGTTGTGAGTTATTTGTGCTATGTCCACAACAGGTATCGAAATCTGGTTTTCAGCGTTATAAGCCATCAGATGAGACACTGGGGTGCTTTAGAAAGGGATAGATAATGCGATGAAGTAATATTAGAGAAACAACATGGATGTGATTAAAAAACTAACAATATATTGTAATTTTGGAACTTAATATGCGAGTACGTATGTGCAGAACGTATGTATAACTAAAATTTTAAACATTAGTATCTCAGTAAAGATATTCATATGAAATTACCGATAACATAATGATTATAATACATCTGGTTAGCAGCCTCATTGTACTCTTATTATAAACCTGTTTAGTTACATAATATTCAAAAATGGTATAATACGCTTGAACTAATGTTAATATGTGTGAGTGTATACTATATAATTTCAGCATAGTGTACATATCGTATATCAGTAAAACCAGGGGAAAAATATAATTTTGCTCCATTTCCTAACCTAACTTTCTAAATTAAATCCTCGATGAATAACATCCACGGGAGATAAAAATGTAGGTGTTAGGCACGTTTTCATAAAATATCAACTGTAAACTGCTACAAAACAAAACTTGAAGCTATACATATCAGACACATGCACGAAAACGTTAAACACCTCTAAAATAATAACACATAAGTCGTTGCGTGTGAAATAAACAATTTGAATAAAGTTATATGTCCACGAGAACCAGAATATGAGATGATTTGTACTTCTCATTTAGGTTTGTTTGTTTGTTCAAATTCAGCTTGAAGTTGTCCTGGTAATTTTAATGGAAAGTGGTCTCTCTAAAGTTCAGCTCTAATATTCAGACACGAATTAAGCCTATCACGGGTATTAAATACTAGATCTTAGCGGTGTGAGTATGGCAGACATACCGTTGTGCCACTGAAATGTGCCACTCGTTTAGGAATGTCACAGATGAAAAACTTAGGATTTGTTATTTTTTACCATTACAAAATGTGGAATTTATAAAAGTTAAATATATAAAAAATTGTTTTCAAAATGTGTTATGATCACTTAAGTGATTGCTACTCGTTTATTATGAATATGAGTAAATAACATTTTTATGAAAACTAAAAAATGCTAAAGCGCGAGCGAGTAAAACAAAATACGTAGCCTTGCTAATTAATGAATTAACATTTACTGTTAAATAATAATCAATGTTATAATTGTAACTTCGTGTTTAACCAACATTGTTTAGTTCATCTCTTTAAGTTGTACACTAAATTTATTTTTTGTGACATCTTTATTCACACCTAAGGTTTTATTTTTATTAGATATCACACCTTTTGGTCAATATACACCAAAACACCACATCAACTAAGAAGGCAACACTCGATAGTATTTGTTTGTTTTGTTTGTTTGTTTTCGAATTTCGCACAAAGCTACTCGAGGGTTATCTGTGCTAGCCGTCCATAATTTAGCAGTGTAAGACTAGAGGGAAGGCAGCTAGTCATCACCACCCACCGCCAACTCTTGAAATACTCTTTTATCAACGAATAATGGGATTGACCGTCACATTATAACGCTCCCACGGCTTAAAGGGCGAGCATGTTTAGCGAGACGGGAATGCGAACTCGCCACCCTCAGATTACGAGTCGCACGACACTCGATAGTAACCAACAATTGTTTCAGGATAGGAAACCTATTATTCTGAACTGACCTATACCTTACAGAACCAATCAGCTTTTTTAAAATAGGATGGTAGTTTTTCATTTCTAAAACGGTGTTAACAACTTCCTTTATAGTAACACCATGGAATTTAAATTAACACTTTCTTGTTATCATCCCAATCCACTCTATACAACCATATCACTTTACGCTAATATCACGTAACGTTAAGATCTTTAATTAGGAGAATTTCATAAAATTTAGCAAACTTGCGCTTAAAGGTAGATAATAAATAATCAATAATAACAATAATAATTCTTTTGCAATTTTGAGTTAGAAACTGATAATCTAGTTTGCTTGGCCTTACCAGTACTGAAGTATCTGCACGTGATTTCACTCTATAATTTTACTCTCTAAATCAGCCATTTTTAATTCGAATAACAAAAAACTAAAAAAAATTCACTACTAATCTTCGCTGAAGATGTAGTAAAAATTGTAGATCTATAGTTTGCGTGGTTTGTTACGTAGGCGAGCGCAAAGATATGTTGGTCAAAACTGAGTGTTGTTGTTGAATACTTTTGTGTGACTTATATTTAGACCCTATTTGACACCTAACCCGAGGTGGTAAAACTCTATCATTTCGTTAAAGTTGAAAGGAAAACCCATAAGAATTATGTATGTTTTTCTGTCAAATAAATTTCATACTTTAGGTGCGAAGGAAAAAATAATTCAATTTAAATTGGAGACATATCTCGTATATTTCATAATGAATTGCCATGAAATTTGATATGTGAGATAAGGGTATAGTAGAGCACATCCACTGATAATGTGTGATAGTTTGATTCAACATGGTCCGAGCAACAAACAGTGGAATATTGCTAAACTGCCAGTCCTGTTAATAACACACAACGTGATCTGGAGGTTGTTCTTGGCTGTATTACCCATCACGGTGAGTCTCGATCGTGCATAACAAATCAAACCTTTAAAATACATTTTGGTAAAAACAAATCAAAATGCGCTAAAATATGAGAGGTACATCTTGTTAAAAACCTATTATAGCTAAATTTGTCTACTCGACCCCAAAAGTTCAATCAGACTAACAGCAGCGCCCCAAGTGGCAGATCTGATAGAAATCAGCTGTGCTGCTTCCTGCTCAAGAAGGTTGCCTGACATATGAAAAGAACCGAGATGTATACACATATAACGTGCTCGCTATTATTTATATATGCGAAAGTTAGCGAGTTGGGAGACATCATTCTAAGTGTTGGTTCATGTGTTGAATAAATATATTTAATTATCTATTGCATTAGGTTTTAGTCATTTCATATCACGACCATCATTTTGGTTTATCCAGAATTTTTCCACGTATGCTTTTTTTCTCGGCAGCTCAGAACATTAACAAAAATATCTTATCAAGAGGTAGAATAATAATTCAATTTTAACATAATAAATCATGTGTTATTAACTAATACAGGAAATATATATTTTTAATAATAGTCCTTCCTATTGTTACATATTCAGGAAGTGAAAAATATTTTAAATAACGTGTTATCCTAGCTGGCCCGGCATGGCCAGGTGGTTAAGGCACCCGACTCGTTATCCGAGGGCCACGGGTTCGAATTTCCGTCACATCAAATATGCTAGTCCTTTCAGCCGTGGGAGCCTTATAATGTAACGGTCAATCCCACTATTCGTTGGTAAAAGAGTAGTCCAAGAGTTGGCTGCCTTTCCTCTGGTCTTACACTACTAAATTAGGGATGGCTAGCGCAGATAACTTTCGAGTAGCTTTGCGCAAAATTCAAAACAAACAAACCAAACCATTCTAGCTACCTCAACACGTGTCGTAAAAACATAGGATTTAAACAAAAAATACTGATAAGAAATGAATTGTAAAATTTGAAGGAAAAAAGATTGTGTTTTTTTTTGTCGTTCCCTGGGTTGCAGTGAGAATGCCCTTCATTACATGACTTCACTTCTTAATCTGTAATGTTACCCACGCATGGCATGCATGGGGAATATAGTGACATGTATACAAGATCGCTGAGCTCGAATTTAGAGTTTATGTTCCTAGACACCCTTAGTATCTCGGAGACACCATTTTTGAAACTTTGTTCATTCCCACCTTTTATAAGACAGCTGGACCAAACTTGGCATACAGGGGGATGCCTTAAAAACACATTCCTAATTGTAAGCTGTATATTTCTGAACAAGTCTTAAAATGATTTTAACTGTAAGGTATCCATTCTGGAACATGTTTTTTAATGTTTCTAATTGTGAGTTATTAATTTCTGAACATGTCTTAAAAACGTTTTTAATTATAAGCTACACGCTTCCAAAGACGTTTTAAAAACACATTCTTAATTATTAGCTCTAATCTCCTGTTCATGTCTTACTGAGCTATAAACTCATGTGCATGACTTAAAGCGTGTGTGGTGAAATAGGAGGCTTAGCGAATTCTGTGAAATGAGTCTCTGAATATCTTGGCTCAAATTTCATTACTCTTGTAGAAATGTGGAGTCTAATCAAGAGGGTAAGTTAAAAAAGTGCCAGTTTGATCTCTGGCACAGACCTTGTAAAATTAAATGGGTTTTCAGATGGGGGGAAAATAATCTGCTATTTATTTATTCATAAAAACACCTTCAAGTTTGGTATTACGAGAAAGTGTTTTTAATCCTTCGAGTTTTCAGCTAGCTCGTGCATTCAGTTTTTTATAATTATTTTAGCGTAATAATAAAAATAATGCGTAAGTCATCAACTCAGATGTGCATTTTTGAACAATTTCTTCAATCAGTTTCTCTCAGAAATATTATTAACTGGTTTTGAAATTTCCTAATTTTATATAAAAACAACAAAACAAAAATCATATAAACTAAAATAAGGGGGTGAAAAATGTTTAGTTTTGTTACTCTTTGTCGTTTTCGATATATAAACTAGTTTAGAAAAATTAAAATTTTCACATTTTAATCATGAATTGTTCTTATATATAAACACAATTTATGTCTTTAGTATTTCAATCAACATAACACCAACGTGCTTAAAATGTCATATTCTTGGTGTGTTTTTTCAGTTTAGAGTCAAATGTTAAAATATTATATATACATATACATACCATGTGGTTGAGTGATTCTACTAGAACAGTGTTAGTGCCTTGCCACATCTTTACAATCCATGCTAGTATGTACGATCCTCCTATACCTGACACCCGTGCGTCTTGAGAATAGCCTTGCAGCATGTCTTCCATTTCAGCTGATTCTTTCGTAAGGCTTCCATCTCCAGAGAGCACTCCCTTCTTTCTGTTTACTTTCCACAGGTGTACAAGGATCCGTACCACTGTTTCCTATTGCCCTGTCAACAGTTCGATCGCACAGAAATCCACAGGTGCTGCATCTTACAGCTTGACCTACATATCGATTAGCATAATAACAATTTCACTCCACAGATGCTTGAGATATTCCATGGTTGACAGGAAATGTTGTGGTAACAGCTTGTATACACGTGGTCTATGCCATTTTCTAGACGGAAATCCTTATTGATTACGTTGAATAATGCTAGCCAGGGCACGTGGACAGATTTTGCCACTAATCTTTGTGTCTGTAGACCTTCACCTGTCACAAGGCAATGCGATTGATTTACCACGGTAGGAATAAGACTTGTTGAACGTGGCTTTTTGCATAGTCCTGAGGCATCCAGTTGATCCATATACTTTTTTTTATTTTCATTTTTAAAAAGTTTAAAATTTCAATTTCAAGACATTTATTATCATCTGAATGTGCGTATATTTTACGTCTGAAAGCAATCAGTATTTGGTGGCATCAAGCTATCTATGAACATTAAACAACGTATTTATATTGGCGTTCCGGCAGGGCCAAGTGCTCAGGCACTGGACTCGTAATCCGAGGGTCGCGTCTTCGATTCCCAGTCGCATCAAACATGCTCGGCCTTTCAGCCTTGGGGCGTTATAACGTGATGGTCAATCCCACTATTCGTTGATAACTGAGTAGCACAAGAGTTGGCGGCGGGTGATGATGATAAGCTGCCTTCCCTCTAGTCTTACTCTGCTAAATTAGGGACGGCTAGCGCAGATAGCCCTCGAGTAGCTTTGCGCGAAATTCAAAAAACAGAATTTATATTGGTAACTGTTTTTATAAGATTTGCTGATTTACATATTCAAAATTGTTCATGTGTAACGTACTCAGCCCTCGGTATTTATTTTACGTTTTTAGTTTAAAGAATAAAAAATTGTTATTAGATAATACGATTTAGAGAAACTCATCAGTCAACATTACCATATTTATTAATTTAAACTACAGTCTGTTACTACTTAGTCAATAGTAAAGAAGAATTTTAATTTCAGCAACTTAAAATGAACCCAGCGTAACCTTGAATAGTTTGTCGTACCATGAATCCACGAGTTAATGTCTCTGTTCATTGCTGTAAAATCGTTCTCTCCACTTTGGAGAAGAAGGTGCGTTATAGTAGTGAAAATCATATCTCACTATTCAGTTAGAGTATTCCAAGATTAGGTAGAGGCTGCTGTTGACTATTTGCTTTCCCTCCAGTCTGTCAGCTCAAAATTAGGGACAACTATGTGCAGACAGACTTGGTGTAGCTTAACGAATTGCTTTAAATCATTAGTTAAATTTACAATGTTTCATCCATTTTTTGGCAAAATTAAATGACACCAACATTTTTTTTTTTTATTTGTATTGCTTTAGTTTCAACAGGTATTCAGCTAAATGGTTAAACGTCTTGAGTTTGTATAATAATTAAACAAGAGAGTGGAGGTTTTATAATGGCGTAAATGTGTTGGGTCAGTTTCGATTGTTGAACCTGAGATTCAACTTATTGTGAAAATATTTTGCACTGTTATGTAGCCCGTTTTTGATGTAAACAGGAAAATTGCGAGTTAAATAAGTACCATAAGAACTAAAACCACTCTATTATAGAAAAAAGCTGTAAAAATTTTTATTTGCATCAAGTTAGAGAAGCCAAACAGCCTTGACGGACACAATGGATACGTAAAGAAGAAACAATATTCTAATAATATTTTTATTGTATTTTCTATGAGTTATTCAGAACTAAAATGTTATTTAACCTCTAATTAAATTATTTTCACTACAAATTTCGAGCCAATATTTTCTAGTAAAGTATTTCAAGTTCCACGTAGTCGCAAAGGAATATAGATTATTTATCTGGTAGTTAGTTTTAGTTGCTCAATTTCCCCAGGATCTGACTGAAGCTGTGATGTGTTGATTTTTTTTTTCATATAAAGGTGAATGTAGTATAAGTTATATTTGGTCTGCTTCATAAGCATTGAGAGTATATTTTACTCTGATGTAGTCAAGTATATTACTCCATTCAACACTCCCCCTTCCAATATAATGACACTTCAAGTACTCAAAACTTCCTCTTCTTCAACCATGAATATAGTTTCTTATTTAGTTTAGAAACTAAGCACTGATTAGTTACAAAAGCTATCTCGTTAACATATCATTGTTTGTCATTGTAGTCTTATGTCGTCGTTGTTGACTGTCACTGATATTATAAAGTCATTAATTTTACACGAATACGTCAAACAGTATTACGTAGTTGAACGTACTGAATGCCTTTAATGTGTCTTCAATTTCCAATTGCATTTTTAAACTTCAAACATTAAATCATGACATTTTCGATGTGTTTAGATTTACTACTCACAGAAAATATAAAATTATACACAAAAAAGGGATAATCCACGTGTGTTTATAAACCCCCTTTGTATTATTCTCAGAATAAGACATTTGGAAAGCTTCGAACTACTTTTGAGCAGAGTATATTATAGACTTAATACTGTAACACATGAGCGTGTAATAAGCCGACTGCGTTGATGAGAAACTCATTCATCAGTCAGTTTGTATGAGACTGCTGGATTTATCCTCTTAACTTCTTTATGTTAAAAGCTGCCGTGAAAATATTGAGTCCCTCTTTCAGATCATCAGAAAACGAGGCGATTTTTCTGCCCGCGAGTACAAATATCACGACTGGTCCGTGATTTCAAGAAACTGCTTGTCGGAACTGGCGAACAAAACAACCGCACGCCTCAGCATTGTTAACAGACACATTATGAAGACCACTTCAACGCCTGTAAAAATCATCTAGTTCTTTTTCGTTCTTTCTATAAGATTTGGAGTTGTATGCTGGCGCCTTGAACTTTTGTTAGGCTTGACGCATCTAAAGACCAAAATCCCAAGGGAAGATGGTCTCTAAACTGCAGTGTGAGCAGTCGCGAGCCTTAACCCCACCCCCTACGTCTGTTTCTTTTCACACCGCCTATAGCGTTTCGTTAGACAACGTTGTTTCTCGCACGCAGTTTACGCGGCACCAGTCTTTACTGACGTGTACAGAACACAATCAAAATTTGTCCCAGCTTTCTTATTCCCAAAAATACAAAAAAATGCGCCCTACTGTGCAACAAAAGGTGCAGCTTTACGTCAAGTGGGCACTCTGACAAATCTCCCACTTCCTCCGTTGGCCATTTAACTATGAAGGTTTGCCATTCTAAGGTGTTTGTCGAACTGTTTGAATAAACGCTACCCTTTGAAACTTTTACCAAAGCCAGTGCTTGCACTACTTGACTGATAGGTTAAATTAGCTTTAGCTATCAACTGTTAAAAACGATTTGATTTGCGGCCAATTCTGCCTTAATGTTATACGCAGTAGGGCTACCATATTAACACTCACACTAAGTTAACTGTCTTAACTGTAGCGATGTTCATTAGTAAAACTGAACCTACACCAAGTTGTAAAAATATTTTATCTGACACTTGAAAAACGAAATTAAACAGATTTATTTAGGAACAAAGCAACAACAGACGTATTAACGAAAAGCATCTCGAATACATATAATTGCGATTTGATAACGGTATATAATCTTTTTATTATATTTCGGTATTAGACTATACCATTTATTAATTATTATTTGAATATTTTCTTTGTTCTAACTGATTTCACGTATCTCAACTGGAAATACAGATGCTTTATGTTAAAGTATTTGAGATATCAAATTATTGATAATCCAACAATTAAAAACAACATTGAACAGTTGTTTTACCAGTCGAACGGTAATAAGTAGGCATATAAATACAAAGAATAATTATTTTGTCGGTTGTATAAAACTCCTGACGAATGTCATTTTTGATTAAACAGTTTTTCGTAATTAAATATTTTAATTATGGAAAGTAAATATTAAATTTCATAGGTTAATATATCCATTTCTAATTTAGAAGAACTAAATTACGTGTCTGATAAATAACCTTATCGTTCTTAGCATAAAGCTAAAAAATGTGTCTACTATGGTTAATCGAACCCCGGATTTTAGTGTTGTAAATCCATAAACTTTTCACTGACTCATCGGTGGACTACGTTATCGTACTGATAGAAACATTATATCTTTGTTCCACGATTGTCACACGTTTATATATTTTTACACATCGTGTTTGCAATAAAAGAAGAAAACCTCATAATCAAGAGGAACCCATTTGTTTTTCGAAAACAATGCTTAAATTACTGATGATGATATAAGCTTTCCGAAACGTGATACACTTGCAAGAACGTTTTTTCTTCACTTCTTATTAAATCCGTTTACAAATTTTATCATAACAGTAACTCACTAAATACTCTGAATCAAGAAAAATGGAGAAATTATGAAGGAATGTTTGTTTTGAATTTCGCGCAAAGCTACACGAGGGCTATCTGAGCCAGCTGTCCCTAATTTAGCAGTGTAAGACTAGAGGGAAGGCAGCTAGTCATCACCACCCACCGCCAACTCTTAGGCTACTCTTTTACCAACGAATAGTGGGATTGATCGTAACATAATAACGCCCCCACGGCTGAAAGGGCGAGCATGTTTGGTGCGACCCTCAGATTACGAGTCGAACGCCTTAACACACTTGGCCATGCAGGCACATAGGACTAAAAACAGAGGAAAGAGAAGTGTTCGCTTATTAGTTTTTCAACACATAACTAAACAGTGGGCTATATGTGCTGTGTCAATATCCAGTACTAAAACCTGATTTATAGCGTTATCAAACGACAACCTTACCGCTGATTACCATGGGGTAGGAGACCTGATGTGTGATCAAACGATTTGTATGTTACAAGTACAAAGTTGAAAAAAAACAACACGTCTAAATGAATGCACATTAATTTCCAGGTAAAATTTACGTACAATGTTACATATATATTTACCCGTTTGTTGGTCCAGCATGGGCTTGGTGGTTGGGGCGTTCGATACACAATGTGCAAAACACGAGTTCGAAAACCATTGTCGAACGTTCTCGGCATCTCAGGCGTGGAGACGGTCGTTCTTAATATTCGTAGGTAAAGACTAACCCTAAAGTTGGCGGAGAGCTCTACCATTTGCCATCTCTTTCATAAACAGTTCAGAGGTAGCAACGGCGGCAGACAGCCTTAGTAAGTTTACCATAAACGAAGAGATTTGCTGGTGAAGAAATTATACCTTACTTCTTAGTAATTTAAACGTATGTGCTCTTCTATTCTTTAAAATATTCAATGAACATATGTGCAAAATTAAAAAAAAAAAGAATAAAATTACGAGAAGGCCAAAACAATAAATACGTGTAAATTTAAGCCATAACTTTTTTTATCTTTTAGAAAGTGAAGAAAATATTATTTTGATTTTAAGATATCATACCTGAAGTGAAAAAGATTGAAATGATGTTATTTACTAGGAACATCACATCTTGAAAGTAAACATAATATCGTATTAAAGGATGACCCGAAATGAGCAGAAATTAAGGAGATGAACAAAATAAGTGTGTAATTATGAACGTAAGTGTAATTTTATGCTACGAGGTAAACAAAATAGGTGTAAAAATTAGGGTTATATTGTACCTAAAAATAAAATTAAAGAACAAGACATTAGTAGGGAGTATAAAACGGTTGTAACTGGTAACATCTGAACAATTCTAATAAATTATTTTAACAAATTTTATTTCAAACTTTCAAAATAATAATATCACACAAGATTCACGGGTTTCCTCTTTTTTGTGTTTTTAATATTGTATTTTTAAAATACAAAAAAGTTAAAGTCAAAAGGTTTTTAAAAAGTGTATCTGTAGAATCGAGAAATGAAAGAAATTACGCGAATCAAAGTCCAGGTACCAGTACACAATGTGATGTGACAGAGAAGCTCTCCCAAGAAACTTACATTTGGTGATGTAGTAATAATATCCACTAATGCGACATTATATATATATAATGTTTTCATATCCAGTAATGTTTTCAAGGCACATTATTTACCGATCATGTTCTTTTCCAACATAAAATAACTTAGCTGTTAAATTTTTACATATAATATATCGGGTGTTGTGCGAATGAAGTAGCCACCCTATTTTGAAACAAAAAAGACACACAGGTTAAATTAATGCACAACAAATTTATTTTTGATTGATAAACCTAGTTTACTACATACATTTCAGAGGCTTTTACTTTTAAGTAATTGTTAAAAATCGAAACGCAAACGAACAAATGAAACTGTACGCTGCGGTTTCCCTTGTTGTAAAATGCAGTTTGAGTTCTAGATTTAGAAAAATAGCAGGTAGCACAACCCTATAGAAATTTAAAAACACTGCGAAAACTCTATCATCCATTTAGCCTACTCGTCCTGGGCCCAGATGTCCGTGTTCTAAGGGGACCCAGAGAAAACCAAACCGTGTTGTTTGCTTACTTGCATGAAAGTCTTTGTTTTATTATCTGAAATGGTTCGATTGACTTTTATATTTTAACCGAGTTTGACAATACGTATACTTTATAAAACTGATTGTGCTTAGTTACAAACAAATCAAAGTGCTATTATTGTCTAATATAATAGTAGGAATTAACCGTTCTTATTAAAGCAAATCTGCCGCCTGGCATGGCCAGATGGTTAAGGCACTCGACTTGTAATACAAGGGTCGCGGGTTCGAGTCCCCGTCACACCAAACATGCTCGCACTTTCATCCGTGCTGGGGGCGTTATAATATTCGTTGGTCAAAGAGTAGCCCAAGAGTTCGCGGCGGGTGGTGATGACAAGTTGCCTTTCCTCTAGTCTTACACTGCTAAATTAGGGACGGATAGCGCAGATAGGCCTCGTGTAGCTTTACGTGAAATCCAAACCAAACTAATGAACATCTGCGATCCCAGACTGCGGAGCTCGTTTTTGCAGCAACATAAAGTGGGATTTGATTGTTACGCTTATAAACAGCGCGAAGGTGGGGAACCATAGACTCTCTAATTCACGGTCCAGAACTCTATCTATGTCAAATATATGTAAAAAAAAAATTATAATAAAATGACAATTTATGTATATAATTATAGTAGCAGCAAGATAACAATATGTTCGTTACCGAAATTACGGTCTCGTAGAAAGGTATGTTCAGTGTTTTGTTTCGAAGAAATCCTTCAGTCAGTCAGGGATCTATAGTGGGAGAGGAATTACTTATCCTGTTTAGATCCAGCACCTCCCACCTTTAGATATTACACTATATATATATAAAATCTCTGACGAGTACAAACCTATAACTATAACAAATTACAATTAAAGCCAAACATAATAACTATAGGTAACTCGGAGTTAAAGATATGTAATAACTTTGTAGTAACATAATTAATTATAAAATAATCCTGAAAGAAACGTTTGTGTAAATGTTTTATAATAATAATACGCTGCCATATGATTAATTAATTAATACACACTGACGTGTAATTAATACGAATTAATTAATCTATGTTATCACCTTTTCTAAAATCATCTTCCCTTTATAAGTTGTTGCCCCCCCACTCGTAGCACAAAATTTATATCCCTAAAATTTATGGTTCGATCCTTGTTAACTTTTGTGCAGCACGAGAACAAAACAGTCAAACTGAGAAATATATTTCGACAATATTTATAGGTTTATTCAATAAATAAACGTTATCTTGTCTCTCTCTACTTGTTTTCTTCTTCTTATGAACAACTTGAACGTTAGTTTGTTGTTTCTCGTGTTCACAAAGTTGAACAGCGGATCATCCGCTGAAGGTGAGCTTGGTTCCAGTATCAGATTCTGGCGTTTTCCGGATACAATTTGTTTCTGTGCTTCAAAACGTTTACGATCAATGAGTGTTCTCTTTCTCTCTTAAGGAGATGAACGATGTGTGAATACGTTATATACATAAGTATGCTTTTAAATTTCAGTACCATCCCGTTGCATCGGAAAAGTATAGAAATAAGTAGCTCAAATACAGTTAAAAATCACAGTTAACTGTAATAAAATTACTTCTTAAAGATTCGAAGGCAAATACGTAATGTTTTACCGCAAACAGTCGCGCTGGCAGGCAGTCACTGACCAATCGACGCTCTCTCTTGATATTCAAGGACCGCCTGATGAAAACAGTCACCGACTGCAAGTAGGCCTGCTTATTGAAAGGGGCTGTCTCGATTAGGAGCTGGTATAAATAAACTTCCTCTTAAATTGAAGTGGTTCTGTATTTCTGATTTTATCTCGACGCAATGATGACGGAAACAAACACGTGCGACACGTTTCGTCGCAACCACACGCCAGCTGTAACCTACAACCCAAGTATGGAGGCAGGGGACTTTCATTCGGCTGTAAGCCCTGATGCTGAGGAGTTGCATGACCACTGTAGAGGTCACGAGGGACTACCAAGTCACTCTATTCAAACATTAGCGGTTACGTCAACATCAGATTGTCTTTCAATCACAAACCATTCAATTGGTTCCTCGGGGTTCCCTAATGGTCATTCTGGCATAAATCCAGATATGGCCGGCATGACTGACCCTCCAGTTGCAGTAACTAATCAAAAACTAGCTGACCTTTTGGCAGGTAAAAATCTAAGCTTTTCTCCTGAGCAAGTCGCTTGTGTTTGCGAGGCCCTCAGTCAGGCTGGCGACATTGACCGTCTAGCTAGATTTCTCTGGTCCTTACCGCCCAGCGAACTACTACGAGGTAATCAGTCGGTGCTGAGGGCCCAGTCTACTGTAGCTTTCCATCGTGGAAACTTCAAAGAACTGTATTCAATTTTGGAAAGCCACGACTTCGACAGCCAGTATCACACTGAACTTCAACAGATGTGGTATAAAGCTCACTACCGAGAAGCCGAGAAAGTCCGCGGTCGACCGCTTGGGGCTGTAGACAAGTATCGACTTCGCCGAAAGTATCCGCTACCTAAGACAATCTGGGACGGGGAAGAGACAATATACTGTTTCAAAGAGAAATCCCGAATCGCACTGAAAGAGTGTTACAACCATAACCGCTATCCTACCCCAGACGAAAAGAGAAATTTGGCGAGGAAAACTGGATTAACACTGACACAAGTTAGCAACTGGTTTAAAAACAGGCGTCAGAGGGACAGAACACCTCAACAGAGAAGGTAATGATTGTTCTTACTTATTTGAATAGTTCAGAAAGTTTGCCATGTCAGGAAAAATCACCTTTGTTCATTTGAATGTTTTGAGTGAATTAAACAAAAGTCAATCAGCGGATCTAGTTGGAAAATGTATACGCTGTTTGTGTCTCGGTAGCTAACTAATTGTTTGTGATGACTTTCGGAAGTACATTTGTTTGAAATTTGTGTAATTTTTAAGGTCTGAGATGCTTTCGACGCATACGTTTTCAGCAGTCATAAACACATGTTTGTTCTTATACTTTTAACATTGGTTGTTGCTAAAATTTCGATTTCTTGCTCGTTAAACGATTTGTTACACAACAGCTGCCCTTGTGGTTTTGGCGCTTGTCAAATGATAAGAACAAACACCAAAAATTTCATAATCACGTTCCAGAACTCAACCTGTTAAAGTGAAGATTGAAAGTAAATAATTTTAGTGCCAGAAATAATATCTGAAAACTCTACAGTAAAAGATATATTAACTTTATAGCTTCAATGATACGAAATTTTGTTCACTGTGCGGAAACTACGTAGAAGATGCATTCTCGTTTAATTCCGTACCCCAAAAGAATTTTATAAAATTTAACTCTCAAACTTAAAGTGTACAAATCCTCTTTTATTTTAGAAGTTTACATTTCCTGAATGAATTACGCCTTTTCAGACAGTAATGATGACAACGGTTAAAAATGGGGACACAAACAAATGAACATAAAACTTCCCCAACGTCTAATAAGCTGTGCTGCTATGTAAAAATGTTCTCCAATGAAGTTGTCCCTCGCTGGTACAGCGGTAAGTCTTCGGATTTAGAATACTAGAATCATGTGTTCGATTTCCCTCTATGAGCTTCGCAGATAGCCCAATGTGGTTTTGCTATAAGAAAACTCGTACATTCCAATGAATTTGTATGAAAGTGAAATGTATTGTTTGGCTCACTTGTCAGCCATTTAGGAAACTGTTTTAAATAGGGCTCAATTTATTTTTTACATGTTGAAAACCAAGGTTTCAGTTTGTAATAAACAATAAGTAGTTACATATCTGTACTTTACCTTTATAAATAAGTTACAGAGTTTTTAATTTGAAATATAACTAAAACTCTTTCACGTCAGACAGAGTTAGGTACAGAAATACGCTTACACACATCAATTTGATTGAACAGAGTCAAGAACAGTCACACATAAACCAGCTTTCTGGACTTCTGGTTGTTAACATTTAAGCAATTAGAAGAACCTCACGAACAGCGACTGCAAAAATAGAATAAAGTTTAAATAATTTAATTAATATTTATTATAATTCTCAGCTAACGATACCCTTATAATATTTTTCTTATCATAATATAAACATATGAGCAAACAGTATGCTCTATTTTTTTTGAAGTACAAGAACCGAATGTCTTGTTATTTCAAGTTACAATGAATGTAAGAGTACAAAGTTTCTGTAATGTAAATAATTAAATAAATATGTTAAATTAACTTTTATTAGTCGTATTGAAAGTTAACATAAATATGAACAGGTGTTATGCAAAGTTTCAATTAAAAAATGTTTTCAACTATATTGTAACTTTATAGCGTTTCTTCTAAATATCTGTTGCACCATAAAGCTATTTCTTAACGTAAGCAAAGATCTTAGAGTTCATTGTAACAATTAGTTTAGTTATTAAATATGATTTGTTATTAGCAAGAGCTATAAATACAGTTCAGGCGTCTCAAAATCAGATAAAGCATAGTCAAATATTTTATAAACTTTATCTCGGATTATTTATACAAACTAAAGGATCTGTGGCTGAATAATGGCTGTAAACAAGAGACATCTTTAACAGTAAATAGTTACTTGCTGTAAATATTTCATTGGTTGTCTAACACCAATGATGTTTGTATTCCGCTGTCTGCATAAAGACACACACGAGTAGCATTGTTCGTAACTGTTATTATAGTAATATTTGATGTATTTGAGAACTGATAAATGTTATCTTAATATATTCCAGGATGTTAATTTTGTTTTTCATTTATGAATTAGATGCTTATATGAAACAGATAACTGAACAAATTATGATACAAAAATGGCTGTACTTATAAACTATTGACGTAATCCGAGACCAGAAAAATTTACATTTTTACAAATTTTAACATAACTATAAATTTTAGCAAAATCCAAGGCCTGAAAATCCGAAAAGTTAACGTTTTGTTAACATATAAGTTGTTAAGAGCAGGTAAGTGTAAAAATACACTAGTTAATTAAGAAAGAAACTTTTTAACAGTTTTCATCGAGAACTTAGTTCAGGCATATAACGTTTCCTCATACTGACGTAAATCTTCGTTGATTATCATGAACTCGACAATTTTCAGGCGTAGCAGTTAAGATAAACTTTCATATCTTTTCATATCTTTCATATAGTTAAGATAAACTATGAAGTTCTTTGGACTTCACTTTTAACTCGAAGTTCTGTTCACAAAAACAGTTAAAATTATAGAATATACTGCTCAAAAACTCAAGAAATATCACTCTCGAGATATTTTCATATCTTATTTCACGAGATAGATCCAAAATTTCAACCTTACTCGACAAAGAAAGTCTTTGCGCTTCTTCAAAAATCGACAGTTCGATAATCGCTTTCAATCTGATAACGATAACAGTTTTATCATACTGACAAGGATAACGTTCGCCAAATTTATCTGGACAGGCCTTCCATGACATAATAACTCTTTATCAGTTTTATTCCCCTTTCTTAACTATGGTTTTTCAAGACATGTGAACTGTTTGAGGTACAATGTAGAAAAGGACCAATTAGGAACAATATTCCAATGTAAGGCTAATGTGTTGTAAATATAAAAGTTTCGCGTTTCGCTCATGTTATGTTTCAATCATGTTTGACCAGTTGTAGTTGCTTAATATTTGTGAATCTGCACGAATAGTTTTCGTACTTAAATGCCGTAGGTGCGTTGTAGGAGTAACTGTCGAACTCCACTATTCGGACAAAGAGGAGTTGTCTGAGAGTTGGTGGTGAGTGCTGTTGACTAGCTTCTGCCCTTTCTTTAATCTATTATTACAAAACTGGGTAATGCTATGCGTAAGTAGCTTATCTGTAGCTTTGCGCGAACAAATAAGTTATTGGTCAAGTACAGATATAAAGTTAAAAGAATGTTTAATACAGGTTAAACCTTTATTACAGTATTTGATATTTTTCCATCATTAACTGATGAACTAGATATTACCAGTTTAACTGCTTTACTCTTTATCAGTCTGTTCTCTCTTGTTCCTCAAAACACAAACAAATATTTATTTAGGTTTTATGTGTTTTCGTTAAATGCTCCCCTATACATGTTTGTTTCTTTTTAGGTGTTATGGTGTTCAGATAGCTTATTTTATATGTTTCAGCTGTTGACGTAGTTCGAATTTTTAGCTGTTATAGAGGTATGACAACTGATCCTAGATGTTGTAACTACTGATAGAGTCATGGCAGCTGATCTGAGTTGTTGCTACTACTGATATAGGTATGACAACTAGTCCTAGCTGTTGTAACAATTGATAGAGGTATGACAGCTGATCCTAGCTTTTCTAACTACTGATATAGGTATGGCAACTGATCTGAGATGTTAATACTACTCATAGAGTTACGACAACTGATCCGAGATGTTGTAACTATTGAGAGAGGTATGACAGCTGATCCTAGATGTTGTAATTACTGTAGAGTTCCAATAGCTAATGCTAGAAGTTTTGGTTACTGACAGAGTTCAGAAAATAGATTCTTGATGTTTTGGTTACTGGTAGATTTCAGACAACTGATGCTAGATTTTATGGTAACTTACAGAGTTCTGACAACTGATGCTCGAAGTTTTTATTGCTGACAGAGTTCAAATAGCTAATGCTAAATATTTTCGTTGCTGATAGAGTTCATACAGCTGATGCTAGATATTTTGGTAAATCACAGAGTTCAGATAGCGGATTCAAGATGTTTTGTTCATTAGTGGAGTTCAGACAACCGATGATAGATTTTATGATAACTTAAAGAGTTCTAAAAGCTGATGCTACGTGTTTTAGTTGCTTATAGATATTTTTGGTTATTACTAGTATTCATATAGCTGATGACATCTGATTGTTTATGAAATACATACAGCTAATGCTAGATGCCTTTGGTTACCAGGATAATCGAGACTCGACTTTTTTATTACTGATATAATACAGACTAACAATGGTTTCTGTGCTACCTCGTAGTCAAAGATGAAGGCATGCCATGAAGTTTGGTATTCGACTTTAAACTTTACCCAGGTCTTCAAAGGTATTCATTAGAAGTCAAAAGGACGCATACAAATTACACATACTTCAAATGACACTTAACAAAGGAGGTAATAGTTCTCTATAAAGATCGAGTGTAATCCAATACCTAACTAACTATGTTATTTACATTTCAAAATCTGTGGAGTCGTCACTACGAATGTACAAACAATACGAGTACACGTAAACTATTACAGTGTGGTTTTAGGTTTTGGTTTCAATATGAACATTTAAAGACGTGATCTAATAGCAACTAAAATACTTATTATTTTTTCATTGAAGTTTCTCACTGTGTACGAGAATGTTTCTCACACTGAAGATATTTTTCAACTGTTTACTTCACCTCACTATCAGTAAATCATAAAACATGTTTAGATATCAGATACTTGTGAGATCATTCATTGAGCGAACACTTTCAGCAAGTTTGGACAACCATGTCCAATCATTCTGTGATTTATTTTATTTTATCCTCAACGTCGTGAGACAGTAATAAAAAGAAGAATTATAAAATAAAATGTAGTTTTTTTTGTTTTTTTAATTTCGCGCAAAGCTACCAGAGGGCTATCTGCGCTAGTCGTCCCTAATTCAGCAGTGTAAGACCAGAGGGAAGGCAGCTAGTCATCACCACCCATCGCCAACCCATAGGCTACTTTTTTACTAACGAATATTGGGATTGACCTTCACATTATAACGCTCCTACGGTTTAAAGGATGAGCATGTTTGGTGCGACGGGGATTCGAACCTGTGACACTGAGATTACGAGTCTAACGCCCTAACCTGCCTGGCCATGCCGGGCGCTAACAATCATAATGGTAAGCTTATGAGCATGATTATTTTGTGGAATATAGTAATATGGGTAAATTTAGTGTTTTAAGTACGAATTAGCAGTGTAATCTAACGTATCAAGAGTTAAACAGACACGAATCGCTTGACATAAAGTGATGCACATATGTTTACACACTGGGTGAGAGATTCAACCTCGGATTAAGTGGTTTTATGATATATATATAACTTATGGAATACTTACATGGTTAAAATTCATCTGCCAGTACCGTTTTCTGAAATATATATATAACAATATGCTGACGTTGTCTGTTACAGTTAAACAAAAGTTGTTTCAAACAACTATGGTGACGTGTAAAATGTCACACCTTTTAAAAACCTTATCTGAAGAGATAATCTGTGATTCTTACAAAGATTATCATTCATTTGTTCTAAATATTAAGCCTAACACACTGTGCATTTTTGTAAGAAAAGTTTAATAATTTTAACTAAAAACAAACGTTTTAAGAATATTACTCTCATAAGATTTTTCAATAAAGTAAGAGCCCGTTTTAATAGAACCATGAATTTAGTTTTCAATATTTAGTTTAAAAACGAAAGATCAGGACTTGTAAGGCATTCAGTATAATAACAATATTAAAAATGAAACACTATTTGGAAATCTGACGTTTGTGAATTTTTTTCTCAGGCAGAACACGTAACTTAATAGGCAATTACTAAGAACGAAATAGACAAACGCTTGTGCAGTGCTAAATATACATTAGAACATAAATACTTGTCTTCATAATTTACATACTGAGCATAATCGCCTGGTTTACAGCATAAAAACAAAACAGAAAAAGTAACACTTCACAGTTTCGTCTCTATACACTATTTACAGAGTAAATATGCTGAATGCTTTTATGTAGTGTTAAGTTTGGTGCTTCACAAGCCCTAAAGGTAAGAGTGATATTTGTACTTGGTTTCGTTCCACTATTTATCGCCTTACACGTGTTTAAAAATTTCAGGACCATTAAGATTGTTTGTAGTTTGTAGTTAAGCATAAATCTAGACAATGGACTATCTGTGTGCCTCACACCACTGGCATCGAAACCAGGTTTATAGCATTGCAGGTCTGCAAAAATCCAGCTGTGGCACTGGAGGTCTTATTGAAGAAATTTATTATGTTTGTACACACACACACACACACACACATAAAACAAGTACAGCTGAATTAAACCGAGTAACAGAAAGTATATTTAGATTAAATAAAACGTTAACTTAAGTTGTAATTATTTTATATAATTAAAAAAGACAAAAACAAAAATAACATTTCATCAACTGTGGTCATTAATCTCTATACAAATTCCATCTGTTTTATTAAACAAGTCCATAAAGAATTCGGTTCCTCTAATATTAAGTAATAGTAAAAAAAGCGAGCCTTTATTCATTGTCATATGACACTAGCAACGTTGTAGATATAATTATAATAACCTTAATTAAGATAGTTTTTACAAATTTCGTGTCGCTTTGAAAATACTATATCATATTATTCCGTCTAGATGCACTTTACACATTTGTCCAACGCTACAAACGCCACCTGTACATAGTTCTCTTGAACATCCGTAATAAAAAGGTTATGAAAAAGCGAATAAATGACACCTGCAGTTAAGTTGCTTTGAGGTTTGCTGCTTCCTGGATGACATATGCAGTGACTTCCGATGTCTTAATACCATTTTCCAACCCAAAGTTTCACCAACTTAATCACACTGGGATATTATTTACACCTAAAAATTATTTGAAAAATCGTGTGTGTGTGTGTTACAGCGGATTAAAGTTGTTCAGTGGACTCGGATATTGCATTGTTATGTTAGGAATCGTATTTTTAAAAGCAGCGCTCTGTATGACATAGGTTTGACCCTAAACCCTGAATAACAATAATACAATATTCAATGAGTCCGGCGAAGTATATCAAGAAATGATGACGTTGAAAGTTAGCAGAATCTTACCTGAATTCTTTTTTTTTTTTTTTTTGAAATAAACATTATTATTAAATAAATACCCCTTAGCGGTAAATCCGAAGACTTATTGGTTTGGTTTGTTTTGAATTTCGCGCCAAGCTACACGAGGGCTATTTGCGCTAGCCCTCCCTAATTTAGCAGTGTAAGACTAGAGGGAAGGCAGCTAGTCATCACCACTCACAGCCAATTCTTGGGCTACTGTTTTACTAACGATTAGTTGGATTGACCGTTGAATTATAACGCCCCCACGGCTGAAAAAGCGAGCATGTTTGGTGTGACGGGGATTTGAACCTGCGACCTTCGGATTACGAGTCGAGTGTCTTAACCCACCGGGCCATGCAGGGCCTCGAAGGCTTATAACGCTAAAAACTGAGTATATTTGTGATAGGTATAGCACAGATTGCCCATTGTGTTACTTTGTGCATAACGACAAGAAACCAAAAACAACAAATGTAATATTTTTCTTAACCCAAAAACAAACAATAAACTTACCATATGTTGCTAATACTAACAAACAATAAGTTTACTGTAGGTTGCCGATACTGACAAACAGTCAACCTACTATAATTTACTGATTCAGATATATTTGTAAATACCGCATACAAAATTTTCGTTTAATATACTACCTTCATGTTTCAAGAATATTCGCAACGTAAAAACAATATATAACCGAAATATTCGATTGCACGCAAGAGTGAAAATTAATTTGGTAAAATGTCTTGACTTTGCGTCAATTACTACATTAGGTTAAAATCAACATTATAACCAGTTTATGTTTCATAGCTGACAGCGTTTGAATTTTTGTCTACAGTTTTCGTCGAACGAGAACGATTACTTTCACCTTGACAAACTTCTGTCAATGACTGCTATACGGACTAAGAGTCAAGTGGTAGCACGTTTTACACTTTCAACTGATTTGATAACAACTGTTTATAATAACGACTTACTCTTAACGTAGTTAATAATACCAGCTCAGCAACAGAGCTCAAAAGTTAACAAAAAATCATATGATTTCCTATCAACAATGTTTTGTAATACGGATGGGCAGTTAAGTGACATTTTGTGTATTAACTTTGTACATGATGTCCTTATTTTGTTTGTTCTTTTAATCATATAAAGCAGGAGTTTTATGCACAGATTTTTTACGCACACTGTTTATCCATGCACTTGTTTCTTCAACAACAGATCGCCTCTTGTATAATTCCTGCACTTTTAATAGCCATATACGAGAAATATTTGGCCAGCAAACATGTTATGATAAGGCTAAGCATGACTAACAAACCCATTTTAAAGGGTAGGGGTTAATCGTTCTTAATGGAATACCAGCGTCTACTGCAGCCATGACGTGTGAGAATTGGTACATGGTGCTGTGACGTAAGTACGAATAAGAGCTTCTCTGAACTAACTTAGTCCTTCTTACTGATATAATATATAAAAGAACAAAAAAGTATTTCTTCTTCATAACTACTAACGTAGACACTTCCATAAGCCCCAAACCATGTGCCTTGCTTATCACTTTGAATCTTATTTTTAAAACACATCCAAACCTTCGAATATATTCGTAGAAGTGTGCATGTGTAATTTCTTATATTCCATTAACACGCTTCATATTATGTTAAAATATTTGACAGGCTTGAATATTATTAGGTGGTAAAAGGTTGGTTGTTGGTTGTAATTAAGCACGAAGCTACACAATGGACTATCTGTGCTCTGCCCACTACGGGTATCGAAACCCGGATTCTAGTGTTGTAAGTTTGCAGACATGCCGTTGTGCCACTAGAGGGAAATATGTAAAATGAATGAAATTTTGGATGCATTTATGGCATTACTGATAACCACCAGATATATTTATATGTAACGTATATAAACTAAAAAACTATTTTAAAATTTTATGAGTATGAAATATTGATTTAGAAGCTGTATCTCCAAAAGTGTGAGTACAGAAAATTCGATTTTACGCTGGCTATGGAATAATAAAATTTTAAACAATAATATTTTACTTTACGCAAGTAAGCTCAGTTATAAATGTGTACATTTTGAACAATTATTGATGCCTCAGAGTTATGTTCATAAAATGATCTCTGTGTGAGTGAATCTGTTAACAGTTTTTTTAATTACCTATATTATACAAATTATACGATTTCACACACTGTTTATAAGTATTCAATATTTGATAAATAACAGGAGTGCGAAACGTTATTTATTCTAAGTTTTATACCTTTAAGGGTATGAAACTCCAAATTACTAAAAATACTTCGAAACCTTTGATAATGTTTTTTGGTATGACATCAGAGTCACACTTTCTTAGACTATAGAAAAGGTGATAACTTAACCAACTGATTAGACTAAAATACTAGATGTAATTGCGCATAGCACTCAAACGTGTTCTCTTTCAAGAGTAAATAAATCCAAAATTAAGAATAACAGATACTTTTATTTCTTGCTTTTGAAGTTCATATGTCATTCGATGTTGCAGCCTACAGAGTGCGCAATTCTTCTCGTGATTCATGACACGTAGACGTTTTACTGACGTCACAACAGTACGAACTGCAACGTTAGATGTCCTTAATGACGTCATTTTGGTGTATACTGATTGATTGACAGACAACACACTACTGTTAGATGGTGTGAATGGTTAAAATAGGTTACCCTTCCAAACGGCCCTCGGGCCCCTTTTGAGAAAATAAAGGTCTCGATTTAAGAAGTCTTTTTTGAAGTAAATGTATCAAAATGCAATGAATATATCCAACATATCCTGGGTATATTAATTAAGTTATCTGAGGTAGTGGGATGGGTTTAGACTAAAAAGTTCAAGGTTATCTCGTATTAACCAATGTGCATAGGGTTTCTCATCATTTTTCTTGTACATTTGGTGTCAATATATAAGATTTATGATATTATCGTGAAACATAAGAAACGTTTTCCGTAGCTCTGTGAAACATCGACGCTCAACTGGATTTAGGAGGTTTCTGTGTGTGTGTGTGTGTGTTTGTGTATTATTTTAGAAAAGCCATATTAGTCTATCTGCTGACTCCATCGAGGGTAGGTTACTGTGAATCCACGACTGTTTTTCATAGTTACACCCTTTATCGAATACTCATATAAAATAATGTGCTATTTTAAAACTCAAACCAGAATAGAATTATTTTGACACAATCATGGACAGTTATCAGACAGAGATTTCGATATTCTAAGCAGGAGAAAACAACAATGTTAAAATGTTGTTGAATTAAAAAAGAAAACCCAACAGCTTCCAGAGTAACCAAGGGCCAGGGTAAACTCTTACAAGAAGGACGATGGTTATCGTTAGAACTTTAATATTTCAATTTTTCAGCGTATGAGAGCCTTTTGAGTACATGAACTACATAGTTAGGAGCAAAGACTGAGCTATTTCGTTTATTATGAATAATTTGGTATGTACTGAGATTGAATTTGTTACTTTTAATGAATAAACATTTCGGTTATGCCATGATAAATGTATTTATTTGCGTTTTGACAATTTTTAATCTCTTGTTTTGGTTTGTTTGTTTGTAGCTAAGCAAAGAGGTACACAATGGGCTATCTGTGCTCTGTCCAACACGGGTATCGAAATCAGATCTTTATTGGTGATATTCTGCAGACATACAGCTGTACCACTGCAGGAGTATCCTTTGAAGCCGGGTCTGTCATGCCCAGATGATTAGTGCTCTGGGCTTGTAATCTGAGGGTTGTGGGTTCAGGCCCCCGTCACACTAAACATTCTCGCCCTTTTAGCCGTGGGAGGTGTTATAATACCACGGTCAATCCTACTATTCGTTGGTAAAAGAGTAGTCCAAGAGTTGGCGGTGGGTGGTGATGTTTAGCTGCCTTTCCTCTACTCTTAAACTGCTAAAGAAGAAGTGGATAGAGCAGATAGCCCTCGTTGTGTGAAATTCAAAAACAAACAAACCTTTTGGAGCCTTCGTTTACAACAAGATTTGATGAAGGGTTCAGTAAGGGATTTTAAAGCTCGTAAAAATATAAATACGTATGAAGTGCAAAACGTATTCATTCATCTGCGTCTTTTCACGATATGAATCTATTAAAATATTTATGTTTGCTTTTGGTCACTACAATTAGAAGTTACTGTTGAAGAAGAAGAATTCCAAAAAATGTATACTTTAATGCGTTACGGATTGCAAATTTTGGCCTTTATAATGTATATAACATGTGTTAATATGAAAAACAAATAATTAATAAAAAGATAAAATATAAAACACACCTAACATCTGCTGCAAGTGTAACAATATAGAGTCGGAACTGTAGCATTAACTAGAAACACTTAACACGAGCTTTCTGAGCTTCATCTATAACCAAAACCATCTATTCCATCAGATGTGGTCCTCCGAATGTACAGCAGTAAGTCTTCGAATTTACAATGTTAAAACCAGGAGCTCTATTCCCCTCAATAGACATAGCCTTAAAATATAAAGAACTTCCTGTAAGTAGCTTATTGTTAACAACCAAAAATATACTTCCGCCCCCTAGTGGCACAGCGGTATGTCTGCAGACTTACAGTGCTAGAAACTGGGTTTTGATACCTATGGTAGGCATACTGAAGATAGCCCATTATGTTGCTTTGTGCTTTACTTTAAACAAACAATACACTGTCTGTTGTCTTAACTATAGCACTGAATTCAAATATTTGTCACGAATTGCATGAAATCAGTCAGTAGCTAGAAATCACTATGCATGTACTTTTATTACTAAATAAAATTCTAGCATTAGCCATACTATTCTTTTAAAACTTACCTCCAAGCTCTCTGTGTTATAGTAATGAGCAAAAACATGAAGTGTATTCATAATACTAGGAAATCACGCAGTACCAAAAACTAGACGCTTCGGTAAATAAAAATTTCTATAAATAGAACGCGTTCGAAGATGCCTGAAGTCTATTTCTAACCAAAGACACATCGTATAAGCTGCATGCACTTTAAAATAAACTAGCTGTCCTTACCCGGCGTTGCCAGGGTATTACCTATCTTGTGGAGACTCACTCTGTGACTTTTGTTTCATACGTTTAGCTGCTTTTTATGATAATCTGAATTAATGTTGTTGTTTTTTCTTTTCTTGACGTTTCATCCTGACGTACATAAGCACCAACAGCCATGTTTATCGTACCTACCTCTTCTCTCAAGATAAAGTTAATAAAAACATTTTTTTTTCAAAATTTCAAGTTTATCTTGTTTGTCACAAGACACGACAACGTTCAACGGATTTATATTCTGACACCACAACGGCAGTACACCACTTTAGAAAATACACATACATTTATCTGACGTCATTTCCACCCAAGGCACACGAAAAATCCTGTCCGTCTTCTGTGTACAAAATTGGATTACAAAGTTTTCATTAACACTAAAAATGTGACGTCACATATATTAAACCTGAGTACGCTAGCTCCACATCTTTAGAAGTATACTACTATATGGGCTGAAAAGGTACGAACAAACACAAACTTAGCTTTATATGTTAGATCATACAGCTACCCTCAGCTGTTTGTACTCTTAGAGCAATCACCACCATAGCTCCATGTAACAGCGAATCGTTTCTAATGTTTTCATATCCATTTTTAATTTCACTTGTGTGTTTGTGTTTTTGCTGTAGCAAAGCCACATCGGGTATTGAAGAAAGACCTCGTCGGCATTGCTTTCACTTACGGGTTCTAGAAAATTTTAAGTTTCGTTGTGTTTACTTCAGTGACTCATATCTTTGAAATGAATATAGAAATGGTAATAACAATTATCGTGAGTCAATATTCGGAAATGTTTGCAGGTTTAAAGGGTTTGATTATTGCCTCTAGTAATATGCACCGTCTTATTATTTATATAATAAGTAAAATACAGATGACTGTTTTTACCAAACTGAAATTTAATGAAAGCAACATTGATATATTTACGAGTTCAACAGGCCTTATCAGCGATAGCGTAGTAACCGTTACTATGCAAATAATTTTCATTGTGCTTTTAAACAAATAAACACTAGCTTTGAGACAGACAAAATACAATTTTAAAATAAACAACGTAAGCATTAAGTGCCCGGATTGGTAAGTATAGACAAGTATTATATTAACAGCGACATGACATAGACATGCTAGTTTTCTCGATAAACTTGAAATAAGCCGGAAATCTATAGTTTCGTGAATATTTAGATGGCATTTCATTGAATGGGAAAGCGGGAATTTTTGTTTGTTTCTATAGCGCAGAGATAGGCAGTGGGCTATCTGCACTTTGTTTACCTTGAGAATAGAACCCCAGGTTTTAGCCATGTGCATAATATAAAACGTCAATAATCAAAGTAATTTCAAATTTTGCAGTGTTAGAAAGATTGTGTTTGTCGTACAAGTAAGTTTTCTGAATTTCGCGCAAAGCTACTCGAGGGATATCTGAGCTAGCCGTCCCTAATTTAGTAATGTAAGACTAGAGGGAAGGCAGCTAGTCATCACCACCGACCGCCAACTCTTGGGCTACTCTTTTATCAACGAATAGTGGGATTGACCGTAACATTATAACGCCCCCACGGCTGAAAGGGCGAGCATGTTTGGTGCGACCGGGATTCGAACCCGCGACCTTCGGATAACGAGTCAAACGCCTTAACACGCTTGGTCATGCCAAGCCCGTACAAGTAAGGAAACGATAGGACCGAACTTCTTATGGTTAGCTTTCTGGATAATATTTGTTTTGTTTTTGTAATTCCCCGCAAAGCGAAATGGTGTTTTTTAACATTTTCAATAGTTTTCTTTTTATTGCAATTTTCGAAGGTTTGATGTGTTTTGAATTTCGCGCAAAGCTACACGAGGGCTATTTGCGCTAGCCGTCCCTAAGATTAGAGGAAAAGCAACTAGTCATCACCATCCACCGCCAGCTCTTAGATTACTCTTTTATCAACAAATAGTGGGATCGACTGTAACTTTATAACGACCTCATGGCTAAGAGGGCGAGCATGTTTGGTGAGATGGGGATTGAACCCCATGACCCTCGGATTACGAATCGAGTGCTTTAACCACCTGGCCATGCTGGAACAGGTCTGTTGGGTGAGAGAAAAGTAGTCTAAGCGTTGGGGGTGGGTGCTTTTAATTATCTGCTTTCTTTCTAGTCTATTAGTTCCAACCACGTGCGAATAGCGCAGATAATTCTTGTATAGTTGTGAGAAAATGTCCAAAAAAACCAAAAGAAAGAGATAAATATAAGGACAAGCGTGAAATCGTAAACAATGCCCTTCACAATCATGCATGGATTATTGAGGGTTTTTAATACTGTACTCTCATGATATTATATTTGATGACGGAAACCTTACACGGAAAATTACGGTTATTTAGTATGCAGCACGAAGAACACCTATGTGTGGGTTTCTATTTATAATTTTCAAAACATATATTGATAAATTTATTCTAGTGTAAAATGCTCTTTAGAATCAATTTATTTGAATTAGGAATTCAAAAGCATTCCAGTAAGAATCGTTAAAGACACACTTCCTAAAAACTTCAATTGTTTAGATGCACTCAGAGTTTCAAAAAGATAGTAGTGAGTAATTTATTATCAACAGTAGTTGCGACATTTTTAATGCAGTCGACTGCATATATCAGAAGCAGGACTAATTTTAAATTAACTTTTTTTTACCGTGTTTGATTTGATATTTTGTTTGTAATTAAGCAGACAATGGGCTA
Organism: Tachypleus tridentatus; assembly: GCF_004210375.1. Classification (NCBI taxonomy): domain Eukaryota; kingdom Metazoa; phylum Arthropoda; class Merostomata; order Xiphosura; family Limulidae; genus Tachypleus; species Tachypleus tridentatus. The sequence goes on from NC_134830.1 coordinate 43,497,362, forward strand.
GTTGTGCTCTGCCCACCACGGTATCGAAAGCTGGTTTCTAGCGCTCTTAGTCCACAGACATTCCGTTAGTCTACAGACATTCCACTGTGTCACTGGAGAGCACTTACTTTGAATTTCGCTTAAAGCTACACGCGGGCTATCCACACTAGTCAACTCTAATTTAGTAGTGAAAGACTAGAAGGAAGGTAGCTAGTCATTACCACCAACCGCAAAGTGTTGGGTTACTCTTTTCCCAACAAATAGTGGGATTGACAGTCACTTTATAACTCCTCCAAGGCTGAAGGAGCGAGCATGTTTGGTTGGATGTGGACTCGAACCCGTGACCACAATATTGCGAGTCAAGTGCTCTAACCACCTGGCCATGCCAGATCAAGTTACGCGTCTGTATTACTCACCCATCATCATCTTCCTGGTGGACCTGCAGTAAGTCTGGAGGAATATAATGCTAAAATTTTGGTTTCGATACTGGCGGTAAAATGAAACTTCAAACATTTGTTGTTTTCCTTCCCCTCCTTCCTTAGTTTCAGTTGATGTCATTCTGTACCTTCTCTCTTTTCGTAAAATATATTCCGTATTTTGGGCAACGACAAGTATCTTCATTTTATTCACAAAATTATTCATTTTATTCTTTCCACATGAAGCTTTTGAAAACTCCAAATCAAAATTTAATGTTATGCTATGGCGCACATGCAACGTTATTATTTCATTATTTCAATCTCTTCAGCTCAGGTTCGTGCGATCTAATGTGATATAACACTTGTGAAAACTGACACTTATCTCCCTTCCCTCTCTACTTCAGCATCTCATGGGAAGCTGTAGTGAAATTTCATTATCTGCCCACGAGGATTAAAGTGGTTATTTGCCTTGTGAGAGGTGGCGTTATACTGAAGGACTACAGTGATTTCAGAAGTCAAGTTTCAACCGATCTGTGCTACATAACTTATGCACTAAGAGGCCTCAAGTAGGGCGGGCTTACGCTCGCGCAGATTGAGCTGGTGCAGAACAAATGGTGCTCGAAGAGCGGCCTATTTCTTGGCAAGCAGACTTCTTTCTGCGTTGGAAGAAATTGTTGTAATCGCGACCTTCCGACATGACATTGGCGTTCAAACATGAGGTAGTAAAATAAACACTGGATTTGATAAAGCGATGAAAAGATATCCATTAAACTGGTATTACAATCACCTCATTCTGTCCACACGAATGAATTAATAAAATACTCCAGAAATTAAAGTTCTTTCAAAAATCAGTACACGTGCGTTCGTGTTTTTTTTTTTAATTTAATTTCCGCGCAAAACTACACGAGAGCTGTCTGCGCTAGCTGTCCCTAATTTTGCAGTGTAAGACAAGAAGGAAAGCAGCTAGTCATTACCCCCCCACCATCTCTTGGGCTACTCTTTTACCAACAAATAGTTGGATTGTCCGTTGCATTATAACGTCCTACACCTCTGAAAAGGCGAACATGCTTGGTGGCACGGGTATTCGAATCCGGACCCCTCACATTACTAGTTGAGCGCCCTAACCAACTGGTCATGCTCGACCTAAATCAATAAATATCAACCTGTGTGCATTCACTTCAGTTTATCCTAATTAGTATATTTTGTTAAGAAGCAATTATGATAATGTCAGCAATGTCATAATTAATTGATAGTAAGTAGCTATTCGCAAAAAATAACGGAAAAGAAAATATATTTATTTTAATTGGATTCAAACTGTAGTGTTATCCCTGCTAGCTTAGCGGTAGACTTGACGATTTATAACGCTAAAACTCGGTATTCGATTGTGTAGCGTTACGCTTAATAACATAATAAAAGCACCACCAGTGGTAAAGAGGTATATCTGCGGACTCACATAGCTAGAAACCTAGTTTCGATACCCATGGTGAGCAGAGCACAGATAGGTCATTGTGTGGTTTTGTGCCAGACAAAGAGTCCGATTTATGAACTATTTAGGCTTAGAGCAGTAAGGAAATGTTTAAAGTTTTCGCAAAAACGTAATAGAATTGTATGCTAATTCTAAAGGTCTGCGGCTCTTTGAGGATTGCATTTTTTACAGCTTAAAATGTCTTATAATTTATTAAGGAGGTAGAGATATTAGTTTTGTCTTTAGTATTTCTGTGTATGGTGTGTTCAAAGTTGTCTTGGAACTTAATAATTAAGTACAATAAATAGCTCATGAAAACTTAATGAAAACTTCGCAGAAAATGTCAACAGTGTTAAGCAATAGTAATTACCCATGACCGAGCAATCAACAATGGAAGACGAAGCGCTTCTAAGAGCAGGCAAGAGGTAGAATACCGTTGTTATAAACACAGTTAACCCTCAGTACAAGACGACACTTCAACGGCTCACAACGGTTGTTTGTGAGAATTTAAGCACAAACATACACAATGCGATATTACCGCTGGGGGCTTCAATACGTTCTTACTATTGTTTTAAACTGATTTAATAACTAGAATAGACAATATGTGCATCAAAAACAACAATTATAATAAAAAATAGGTAATAACAAACATACAAAAAACAAACAATATCGTTTGAGTTTAGGAAGGCAATAGTAATTTGAATGATTTTAGTTGCTGTAGTTAAGCGCAGAGCTACACAATAAACAGCCTGCGCTGAACCCATCACAGGTATCGAAATCCTGTTTTTAGCGTTATAAGCCAACAGATTTAACGCTGAGTCAGTATGGTAGGGGCAAAGTAAATTTAATATAAAACGTTAAGAAGTAGGCCCATCATGACCAGTTAGGTAAAGGCGTTCGACTGGTAATCTGAGGGTCGCGGGTTCGAATCTCCGTTTGCACCAAAAATGTTCGCTCTTTCGGCCGTGGGGGCGGTATAATGTGACGGTCAATCCCACTATTCGGTAGTAAAAGAGTACCCAATGGTGGGTGGTGATGACTAGCTGCCTTCCCTCTGGTCTTACACTGCTAAATAGGGACGGCTAGTACAGATATCCCTCGAGTAGCTTTGTGCGAAATTTAAAAAACAAACAAAGTAAACATAGAAACTATAAAATATTACAGACTAATATTCTAATATTTTCGAAAATAAAAGAACCTCCATGATTGCCTAATACTATTTCAATTCTATGTGATAAATGTACTTTAGATAAAATGCTGTGTTGGCAGATTAAACCTTCTACTAATTATATTCTATATTTTTTTCTGGAGGATTTTAAATCAGAGTTTATTTTATTAACAAATTCTTAATTTTGGTGTACACTAATATTCTACAGTTAGTCAGACATTCGATTATTAGGGAGGGTAACAAGTAGTCTACAGTTAGTCAGACATTCGATGATTAGGGAGGGTAACAAGTAGTCTACAGTTAATCAGACATTCAATGATTAGGGAGGGTAACAAGTAGTCTACAGTTAATCAGACATTCGATGATTAAGGAGGGTAACAAGTAGTCTACAGTTAGTCAGACATTCGATGATTAAGGAGGGTAACAAGTGGTCTACAGTTAGTCAGACATTCGATGATTAAGGAGGGTAACAAGTAGTCTACAGTTAGTCAGATATTCGATGATTAGGGAGAGTAACAAGTAGTCTACAGTTAATCAGAATTCGATGATTAGGGAGGGTAACAAGTAGCCTACAGTTAGTCAGACATTCGATGATTTATTGAAAAAACTTCGTTGGTTAGTGAGTTAATGAGTAATTAGTGCATCATTTAGTCAATTTGTCTTATAGTTTCCATACCGTTAGTGACTAGTTAATTCAGCATTATGAAACCGAGTTTGTATGTTTGACGAAAAAAATACGGATTTAAATTAACAAGTAAGTAAAATAATTTATTTATATAGTTAGGTCTATCCTGAAATTTATTTATTCTAATTGAAAACTTAAGAAAATAAAACATTTTTGTTGTTTGTAAAGTAGACTGGACTCTGTACTATTTCTATTATTAAAGAATAATTCAAGATAACACACAAAAAAGAACCCATTATAGAATATAATCTCAATTAAACTTGATAATAGTAAAACATATTTGAACCATCGAACTTGTAGCACCTTTTTATGCAACTGTTCAAAACGTTCGCATTTTGAAGCATAATTTTAGTGATTTCAAGAGTGAAGAGATGGAACATTTATCCTGCTGTAGCCGCCATATTTCTTGCCCAGTTATTTTTATCCAGATACTCCACGTGAAATCATGGATACGTTGATAGGTAACTATTTCATGGACGCTTTAGTGGGTGAGGAAAATACGAATTAGAATTAAGCAAAGCGAGTTTCCTTTTTAAGGCAATGAAACTATAATAAACTAAAGTTGTGAGTAAAGAAAACTCCCTCTGATGGAAGCCTAGAAAAACAGAAAATGTTAAATACATTCTGAACTGTTTATTCAGAATGGAGGAAGTAAACCACAGGACAAAATGTATCTTGAAAGAGGACTTTTACACCAAGACAAAAATATTTAGGATGTAAAATTGCCTTCAAAAATCTGATGGTCGCCGGCTCGAATCTCGATCACACCAAACATGTTGCCCTTTCAGCCGTGGGAGCGTTATAAATTGACGGTCGATCCCACTATTCGTTGATAAAAGAGTACTCTAAGAGTTGGCGGTGGATGGTGATGACTAGCTGCCTTCCCTCTAGCCTTACAGTGCTAAATTAGGGACGGCTAGCGCAGATATCCCTCGATTATCTTTGTGGAAATTCAAAACAAACCAAACCTTCAAAAAATGCAATAAATAAGAAACTATAGTAACTGTGAAAAACGTGGGAATCTCATCCGAGATGGTTATGAATTAACCATCGATAACATATCAAAGAGCCGAAATCCTAGAGCTGAGAATGCTATGGTTTTCTTAGTTGAGATAATTAGTGCATTCTTTTTAAGAACCAGCCCACAAGTCAATGAACTCATTCACGGGAAAACTCGTAACATGTTGATTGACATATGTTCTATGGTTATTATTGTTCAATCTGATGGGATAGCGTGAGCTGGTAAGCGACCTTCAGAAATGAAGCACAAAGATGGATTGATATGAGCATTAAGTGGTTGCAAGATTTCAACAAAATGAAAGATGGAAGACGCCCTCACTGTGGAAAGTTGCAATATATGACATAGTGAGAAATGACTTCATGTAAAAATCCAGACGTGAGGCTAGACTTACTTTCTGTAGTTTTCTAGTATATGGCCTAGAAATTCTTGTGCACCGTTTAACAATTAAACCACCAGAGTCTGAACTTCCAGTGACGAAGCAAGATGGAGGCATAAGAAAATAAGCACAACCAACCTAAAGTGCAACGGAGCAGAATCCAGAAAGATAGGAAGTTCAACAAAATACATTTGCGAGAAACCAACAGCAACAAGACAGTACGTTAAGGATCTGGGATCATTTATTTTTGTACCATAAGACCTGAGAAAAATAACGCCAAAAATACTTGATGATTGGACAGTTTAGAAGCAGTAATCAAGAGAAGAAGTAATTTATCACGTGAACCAAGTTCTGACCGTATTTTAATGTTTTATATTTTTAGTAGTAATTTAATAATTACAACGTTTATATATATTAATCTTGTTATAAGTTACGTTATTGCTAATTATGGAAGCTTGAGTTTAATGTTCTCCTTATGCAACAGGATAGTTCAAGGGAATTCACATTCCAGAGACAAAGGATCACAATGGAATATTGTTAATCTAAACGTTTTTCGAAATTTAAACTGTTGTTTGACATCTGAAACCTTATGCAAAACTTATGAAACAATTCAATGATACATACATATCTATAGTAACAAATTAGACTTATAATTTGTTCGTTTGCTGTTTAGCACAGAGCTACACAGTGGGCTATCTGTGCTGTGCTTATCACCACTATCGAAACCTAGTTTTTAGCAGTTACTTAGAATTAGTTGGTTAAACAGCCAATGAGGTTGGTAGTTTTTCATAGAATGGTTTGTTAACGAGTATTCTATGCATGATTTAGTAATTTTGTCTGTTTCAGTCAATAAGTGATTGCGGTAATTAATTCAGTGCTGTGAAATAGCTGTGTTTCGACAAAGAAATATATATACAAAGTTGTCAAGTAAATGAAATTCATGTTTAAAGTAGTTCAGTTGTAAATCAGGTTCATTATTAAATGTCGATTTCGTGATTTTGCTAATCGTGAAACTTGAAGTTCAAGAAATAAAACATATTTCTTATTGTTAAGAGAACTGTAGTCTGAGTTATTATTTACTGAATAATGCAAAAGAACCCGACAAACAATGGAAGCTATTACAACAATATTGAGTTTCCTTCCAACACTCTCATTTGTATTTTCGGCTATTTGCTCCTGTTCTTTGTTTACAGAGCAAAGCAAAAGGTCTTGGCATATGGCATTAGTGGATAATTCTTATCATCTTATTCTATAGTACCCTATCGCTTTCAGTGTAGATCACTTGCAGTAATTCTTGACAGATCGTACTGCAAGTTCCAGCTGAAACCCAGATTTCAATCGACTAAAGTGCCAGCTTGTTTTCTCAATAGCTTGTTCACCAATCTTTAGACTCTCTTTAATTTTTCTTAAATGTCATCGACTATTATCTCAGTGCAAGTATAACTTTTTCTTTGGCAGAACTTGTGCATACCACCGACAGATGAGATTAGTTTTGTATCATCATATTTATTACAAATATCGTTTCCAGTCACGTTCATACGAACATCTGGATTTCCTGGGAGTAGCTTGATGTAAAGAATTCTTAACACAGTCATAAAGAAAACAAGCAATCGATTGTTCTTGTCAAGAGTACTGTAGCTTGATGTGTGCTTCTTCATTTAGAAAGTTTGGTGTCACTGTGGATTCAATACCAAAGAACTGCCGAATCCAACAGACTTCGTTCACTCACCCTGATGGAGTACTAAAACACCTAGGTTTTGCACTTGAGTTCTTGGATGATTTACATCGTTTCCTCGATGTCGCGAAATCCAAGGGATCCTCAGAAGTACCGCTAGATATTTCATCTTTATCATTCTCCATTGGAATGGTGTAATCTATCCTTCCTTTTTTATTTGTTCGTACCTTTAATTACCTCTGTGGCTGTTTTTCACATGCTTCTCGTGCCATTTTGACTTCTGGGTCTAAACCGTTACATCCACCTGACATCGAAGGCATTTCCCACAAGAACCACATATATTCACTTTACACTTAGAAACAATTTTGTTTTTTTCCTCTATTAACTCTGATTTATCAGTACAAGATCAGTACATTTACTCACTGAATGTCGATATCTGTTCTGTGGCCAACCGCGGATCCAGTTTCTACAAAGGATTCAGCAATCCCCTGATTTTTTCCAAACAGAATTTTATAAAAGTGTTCGCCGAAAACCAAAACGATTCAAAATGACTTGAAAAACTAGGTTTTGCCAAATACTGGGTGCCTGGCCTGTGGAAGCGCTGTTAATATGTGTTGTTAATATGTGTTAATATATAAACAATTTATATATAAAACTTGTTTGATAAACAAGAAAAAAATTCACGTTCCAACATCAAACATGTTTTGGAATATCGCACAAAGCTACTCGAGGGCTATCTGTGCTAGCCGTCCCTAATTTAGCAATGCAAGACTAGAGGAAAGGCAGCTAGTCATCACCACCCAACTCTTGGGCTACTCTTTTACCAACGAATAGTGGGATTGACCGTCACATTATAACGCCCCCACGGCTGAAAGGGCGAGCATGTTTGGCACGACTCGGGCGCGAACCCGCGACCCTCAGATTACAAAGCGCACGCCTTAGCGCTCTAGGCCATGCCGGACCCCTAACATGCTTGCAATCAATATGCTATTAGAGCATTACCAAGGATTTCTGATAAAATAGGATAGCTATATCTGCAATAATTTTAAGATAATAATTAAATATCATATATTCACTTGGTTTTCTTGTGAAATAATATCATTTATTCGTCACACATTTATATGTCCATGTTATGAAATAATATGTCATACATTCATCTGCACATCTCATGATCCAATATAATTTATCCGTCATATACTACCTCTCTGTCTTATGCAGTAATATCATTTATTCATCATACATTCACCTCTCTGTCTTATGAGGCCTGGCATGGCCAAGCGTGTAAAGGCGTGCGACTCGTAATCTGAGGGTCGCGGGTTCGCATCCCCATCGCGCCATACATGCTCGCCCTTTCAGCCGTGGGGGCGTTATAATGTGACGGTCAATCCCACTATTCGTTGATAAAAGAGTAGCTCAAGAGTTGGCGGTGGGTGGTGATGATTAGCTGCCTTCCCTCTAGTCTTACACTGCTAAATTAGGGACGGCTAGCACATATAGCCATCGAGTAGCTTTGTGCGAAATTCCAAAAACAAACAAAACAAACTGTCTTATGAAATATAATAATAATAAGCACTAAACAGTTAAGTACTGGAGGTACCGAGTATTGGTTTTACATATAACTTTATAGAGCTAAGCAGTAAACAAGGCATGAAAAAGTGCTTATTTAGTGTGCCCGAACTGTAAAACTGGGGGTTCGTAGATGGTCATTAAATAGACATGAGTGCTAAAAATAATCTCATAATTTCATGAAGTGTTTCAGTTCTTAAGGCTATCAATGTCTAATTTTTTTTAGCTTGGCACTTAGGCAGAGGTTTTAAATTCTCATGAATAACATTAACGAAAAACACAATTTTATATCAGAAAAATATTCATCGATGTTGAGTAGTTCACCAACATTCAGAATATTTGGTATAATTATCTGTACGTAGGATGCCACCAATAAATGAAGTCATAAGCAAATCAATTTTATATTTTTATTCTGTACGATAATAAGGTATACTTAAGATTGTTATTCTTAGATGGCCATCTTCTACAATAAGGTACACGTAATGTAGGCATTCTTAGCTTGCCATCTTCTATAATAAGGTATACATAAGATAGGCATTCTTAACTTGCCACATTCGAACTTATTTTCTCTTAAGGTGGCAAATAAAACAGTTTTATCACAAACACAGTAATTCTACAAATCCTTGCAATTCAAATTAGATCCCGGTTCTCCTTGGGCACATAATCCATGCCTTACAAGTTGTATTTGCTGTGGCATACACATCTTTAACAACAAACACCAAAGCAAAAACACATTTGTATGATTTATTATTTTAAAGTCTGAAAACCATTCATTTTTTGCTAAACTGCAATATTCTCTCATTATACTGTCAAAAACAGTTAGTACATTTCCTCCCATTGTATTTTTTGGATGTGTTACGATAATTACGTCAACATTTGTGTGTACAGCAAATTTTAGAATCGGTTAAGCATATGTATATATGTTTTCAAATAACATCTATTATAAGAGATCACAAATACATTGTTTGCTATTTCTTAAAAGTATTCAGATATTTGTCTCTATTCCTATAGAAAAAATTTCCAATAGAACCAGTTACTGAGGTAAAGATTTTTTATACCTTATTAACACAGATCATATCTGGAACAAAATGACTATCAACAACATAAGGTGTTATACAATACACAATCGTGATCCCAGTCTTTGTTCTTTAGCTGTGAAAATATTTTATCAAATCAATTTTATTAAATTATCAAATATACAGGGTGTTTCAAAAATGTGTACACCCTTTGAATGATTACAAACACCATGTTTATTAAGATATATCTAGGTTTTATAATTCAAGTTTAAGAAGACAAGTGTAGAACCTTTTGACTTATCGCAAATGTTCGAACTGATGACCGTTCTGATCCAGACACTGCTGATAACGCGGAATTACAAACTTCACGAATAATTTCATTTGGTATTTGAGTGGAGTGCATTCTCTTTCAATTACTGCTCTCAGCTCATTGACTGTTGCAGGTTTTGTGCTATAAACCTTATATTTGACATATCCTCATAAAAAAGTCCAGAGGTGTGAGATCTGGTGAACATGGGGGAAATTCAGTGCTACCTCTTCGCCCAATCCATTTGTTCAGCAAATTTTAGTCAAGATAGGCCCTCACATTACGATGTTAGTTGGGAGGTGCTCCATCTTGCTGGAAATAAAACTCCTCATCTCCAAATTGTTCTCAATGTGTGGCACAACAGATTCTTGCAGAACGTTCAGATAAACGAGACCAGTGTCTGTGGTTTCGAAAAAGAATGGTACAGTTGCACCCAACGCTGATACTTTACACCACACTTTAATCCCTGGTGAGTTTACGTTGTGTTCAACCGTAACGTGCGAGTTTTGAGGTGTCAGTAGGTGCAATTGTGGCGATTAACTGAGCCATTTAACTTAAATGTGTCCTCATCGCTCCAGACAATCTTGTTTGGAAACTGTGCATCCTCTGCAGATTTTACCAGATACCACTCACAAAATTCAACTCTCCGGTCAGGATCATCTCATCTGAGGGTGTAGACTAATGCTGAAATAAAGCTTTTCCAATGAACGCGCTTCAACATGCGATGGACGCTCGATTTTGGGATTCCTGTCTCACGGGCTGTTTACATAACAGATTTCCTTGGAGATCGGTGGAGACTTCCAACAGCTTTGCTTCTCGTGTGGGACTGGTGGACGTCCGCGGTCTTCCAGAACGCCTTTTATGGACGTCTTGAACATTTCCATTTTTTCAAACCTATCTCTGATGCGAGTAATGGTTGGTAACGTTGGTGGATCTGTTCGAAACTCCCTTCTAAACCGTCTTTACACTTCAGCTACGTTCTCGCACTTCCAATAACACTTTAAGTTAAATTTCTTTTTCAAATCTTATTCTTGCTTCTGTCATTACTTCAAATAAGTTGCATCTGTAAAAAAGAAGGTTTGAGTGAGTTATGATCATTTAAAGTGCGTATACATGTTTTTGGGACATCCTGTATATACAAATTTAATGGTTGTCTACGTATAAACCATGAATGACAATGACGGACGCTAACACACAGAAATAAAAATATATCTAGCCTAAATTTACGGAAAATCTCCGGAAATCAGTGGATGTTAACAATAGATTTGATGTCGAGTATTATACATCCTTTGGGTCAAAGTACAACATCTGTAATGGTACCTTTTAAGGCTGAGTTTAAAAACAACACAAAAACTCTTCCTTAGGATCTTCGTGTGGATTACCAAAAATAAAACAAATAATGTAATGAGTTCAGACACCAAACACTAAAGTAACAAAGATGGTTAAAGTGTTTTTACCACCACAAATTTTCGTTTCAAAGTTATGTTCAAGTATCCAAGGTCGTAACGTTCAAACGAGACAGATGTTTGGTTTGGTTTTGAATTTCGTGCAAAGCTACACGAGAGCTATCTGCGCTAGCCGTCCCTAATTTTGCAGTGTAAGACTAGAGGGAATGCAGCTAGTCATCACCATCCACCGCCAACTTTTACCAACGAATAGTGGGATTGACAATCACATCATAACGCCCCCACAGCTGAAAAGGCGAGCATGTTTGGTGTGAGAGGGATTCGAACTCGCGATCCTCAGATTACGAGTCGAACGTTTTAACTACCTGGCCATGCTGGGCCCGAGGCAGAGGACTGGTGGCCGAATTCTCCTTATCCAGCGGAAAATTATTTTAAGTTGGTTTTAGGTGATCTAGACAGTGTCTCTTGGTTTCATTTTTTTAGTTATCAGGACCAGTTGTTGGTGTTATAAGGTAAACTTTAATATTCGATCATTGCGACAAAACTATGAACTTAATTTGGAATATTTTCGTGAACCTCTATTTGCTATGAAAGAAATACAAAATTACTATCACAAAACGCGACTTGCTCTTGTATTATTTCCAAGCTATTTCATCATATCTTGTAATATTGTATAATTGGAAATCATACAGTTTATGCAGACTCATAGAAAAGCTTTGTTGTCTCAATTTATAATCAATAACCTAATCATTTAATTACCTTCATATGTTAATTATCTAATAAATAATATGAGCCACATTCAAAACATATACATAATTATCTATCAGCCACAGTGCATAATTTTACGTGTGGATGTTTTCAAAAGGAAACTGAGAGTTTTTGTTTTGATTTTAGTGAAAAAAAAAAGATAATATAAAAGGCTTAAGTCCATGTTCAGCAAAATTCCAGACAAGACAGTTGCTTCGCCTACTTCATTACTAGTTACGACACAAAAAAATATATTTTGTTTCATGATGTTAGTTACGAAATACACTAGAAGCAATGTAGCTCCGTAGTCTAAGTAATTCGGCTGTCTGTTCACAATATAAAAGAATAAACCACAAATGTTCTTTCACCAGCTACGCACATTCAGTCTCCCTAACTTTCAACTAATTAATATATTTGTTTGTTGTTTTATTTCTTGTAATTAAAATTAACTTTCGGGAGGAAACTTTTATGTAAAGAGACATAATAAGATTAATATTTGTCATGTGTGATTTTTGGAACATTTAGTTGAATGTGAATAAACTTCAAAATTGGTGAAATAAAATATTTTATTCAGTAAGTAATGATAGTATATATATATATATTAAATTTTCATGACCTGAAAATTTACTCTCGCCTCGCGCGACAGTTCTTTGGTTGACTTCCCGGAGATGGCGGGATGATGTGTGTGTGTGTGTGTCATTCGCCATGAAGGTCCATTAAATACAGACGATTAGTAAAGGTACCTGTGCTTCGCAGCGCTTAACATCACTTGAATAAGTAAATACAGCTTTTGCTATCATAAAAATTAACCGAGTTTTTACGTGCTCTAATCATTTCCTTTAAAAAGAAATAAACCTCTGTATTTTATTTGATACTCGGTAAATTTGGGAATATTTCTCAAAAAAATTTTACTATTTGATTTATTTAGTGCTCTGTAGGCGTTTCTGTTGTTAATTTATCTAGTTGATTGTGGACTGAACTTTAGAAGAAACTCTTTTCATAACAGATGAACAGAAATGACAACTGATCAAGTTAGTATCAGCAAAAGCTAACATGGGGAATTATAATACTCAAAAAATGTTCTTAGCTTTTTACTTGGCTTGTTTCTTATTTCGATGTGCATATATATATATGTTAGGTATTCGTTATTCAGAAACCTAATAGCTATTAAATAGTGTTATGCAATATTCGAACAATTAAAAATTACACTCAAATACATGCTAGATTAAACTGTTATATCAGACTAGTATGTGGCTTACTTACGAATCACTATACAGACATTTAGGTAATTTTAAGTCATTATCACCAATATATTTATAATGTAACCGAAAGATGCCCGTTTTAATTTTTACACTACTTTCTACCATTTTGTAATAAATAGAGATCGGCTTATCCCTCATCCCCCGATGGGACAACGACAAATCTACGGTTTTACAACGTCAAAATCAATGGTTCGATTCCCTTGGCAGACATAGCAGATAGCTCACTATGGCTTTGGTTTGCAAAAACACTCAACCTAACCATCCATGCTTTTAAGATGTTTATGTTAAGTAGTTTTACAAGTGGTTAATATTGCAAATAATGTATCGCCTTTTCCTTATCTACATAGGCTGGACTAATTTCCTCCCGCTAGAATAGCGATAAGTTTACGGATTTACAACGTTAAAATCAGGGGTTCGATTTCCCTCGGTGGACTCGGTAGATAGCACGATGTGGCTTTGCTATAAGAAAAAAAAACACACGCTGGACTATTTAGAGACTATACGTTAAAGAAAGGCAGAATATTCTAGTAGTAGGTCACATATACCTGATTCACAAGCAAGTTAAATCCAAACATAAGTTTATGTGTTTTGTTTTACCCTTTTTATTTTTTATAGAACTAATGAGCTGTTTGTCATAAAAGTAAGTAGAGTAAACGGACATGAGAATCAATCAGAATCCAGAACATTTTCGGTCATAAGCTTGTGTTCAAACAGCTTATCAAATATTATTAATAATTTTTATTCTTTTCCGTCTTAATAAAAAACAACATTTAAGTTGACATTCTCCGTTTATCGAACGGAAAATCACGTTTTCGCTTTACACGGGAGCGCGCTCGTCACCTGTGTATCAGAGAAGTGTATCTCATTGTAGCTGATACGATACACATCTAGATATTGATGCCACTATGCGATACCTATCTGACAAGATAGAGACGTTTTACCAAAGGTTTGTTACAAAGTTTGACAATCTTGTCTCTAATTTATTATCTATATTACTAACAGTGTCTTATTTAATTACTTCATACTTTACTAAGTGGGAGCTGACAAGAGAAATGAAAAACAAATCTGTCTGTCTTTGTTGTTATTGTTATGAAATGAAGACATGTACTACTTAATACTCGCTTTCCTTTATAAAATCATTAAATTTTAGCAAAAATACTTTGTTAGAAATTCTGATTTTTTTTCTGAAATCTGCCCCCGCCCGTGGCAAAGCAGCATGTCCTCGGACTCATACCGCTAGAAACCGGGTTTCAATACCTGTGGTGGGTAGAGCACAGATAGCCCATTGTGTAGCTTTGTGTTTAATTCTAAACAAACAAATATTGAAAGCTTACTAAATTTCGTGAATATATATAAATCGTATCGGACAATGTATCGACACAATTGTATCATGACTTCACAACATGATACTCGTATTGCTGTATCGCTGCACCTTCACAATGCATGATGGCTAATTACTTCTTAACTAACATAAAATACCCACACTCCGCTTCAAGGCTCAAATCCCATATCATGGTTTACAGAGGTTCCATTGTGCCAGCCAAACTTCTCTGTTATTCCCAATAACCTCTACAACTATCTCAGTGGGGGCGAGACGTACACACACAAAATAAATAAACAAAACTAGGCCTTTGCCAGTGGTATTTGGAGATGAGTGCCAAGCTTGGTCCCTTTGACATGTGAGTTGGAGTATGATCACGGACCTAAATAGTGGTCCACATAAGATTTGAGTGATATTTTGGGCATATTTTAGCTCACCACCACTTATTAAGGACTATGTCATATAAATAAATTCACCAACTGAGCTTCCGGAGTCCGCCGACTGAATTTGGTCCTGATAGCTTCAGAACTATGGGAAAGGTTCGCGAGTAAACAAACAAATAAATTCACACAACGCCAATTAATATAGGATAACATTTAGTTGTTTGTTTGTTTTTATTGCAAAGCTATAACATAGATTTTGCATGGCTAAGTCCATAAATTTACTGATTAATCTTTAGGAAATTATAACAATTATATTTCAAGTTACCGTCCAATACGCTAATTAATGTAAATAAACAGGTTTACTGCCAATGAGTACATTGTACGGTTAAGATATGTTTCAAAACGTATATATATACACAGAATTATTGCGATTATAATTAGTTTTAAATAATTAAATTGTATTTTTATTTCGTTTAAGACACAAGTTCTTATTTCAAACAGAGACAAAAATACAATCTTGATTAATATGTTTTACAATATAAAACTTAGTTAATAGCTTTATTTCTGAACTTAGCAAATAATGTAAATCAGATAGTCAACACAAGTGTATATTTTTACCCGTTACAACATGAAACATGTTTTTTTTCATTAAAATTTTGGACTCTTCATGACAGTGAAATAATGTTCTATAAATTATACAAACCGTGTTTAGAATATTTGTATTAATAGCTGGAACTAACCATGACCTCTAAATGTATTTTTATTTACTCATATCTCATTGAAAATCAGGTTGTGATCATTCATGAAATATTTAGTCTCTGATCAAATTGCTTTTCTATAGATACATATGATGAGCAATTTCAAGTAATCGGTAGAATATAATTTAAAATTATACTTCTCATGATATAAACTGTCTCTTTAAACTAACGTTCGTGAATAGCATTTCACAAATATGCAAAATTCAGATCCTCAGCTTACTGAACGTGGATAAATAAAGATCGTATTCCATACGAAATTGCTGAGAAAAAAAACCTATATCAGTATAAGTCCGAGATAACAAATGATAATAGATTGCTATTCAGTAATATCAAATAAGTGACTATACATATATATAAATGAGGTATCATGATACAGATATTTCAATTGTGTGTCATTGATTTATGTTTTTTTTTCATGCTTTTTCCATCGTTTTTTGAAAGAAAAGTGAGTTAATACGTCACTAGCACGAGCTACGCTGTTTTTTATGCTGTTGTTGTTGCTTTTAAATGCACTACCGATTAAAGTATTGTAAGACAATTGAAATTACAAATATCTTCACGTGTTTAAACAATAAGAGATGTTGTTTATGGTATACACCGTGTTTGAGAAGGTCTGGTGTCTTTAAGTTTAGGTTATGTAAGAAATTGTGGATGTATAACAAGATAAACCAGTTGATACCTTCGTAAAAAACTTGTAGAAACGACTGATATCATTAACAAATCAAGTAACTTTCCTACCATGTTGTGAAGAATTCCAAACATCTCTATGTTCGGACTACTGAGATACAAAATATAGGTTATTTGAAGTTTGTTTCTCCGTTTCAGAGCTACACGATTACCTAACTGTAGCTCTGCTCACCAAGAGTATCAGAACCGGGATTCTGTAAGTCTTCAGACATACCGCTATACAACTGGGGAGGGAGGTTTTAGATATTCCAGTTCATTACTGTTTTGTTGTTGCAAGACATAATTGGAGCCTAAGGCCTTGGTTTATAGTAAAATATGAAGAACTTCTCAGTGAATTACTACATTTATTAGGTTTGTTTGTTCACGTAAGAACAACGCCACGTTAAGCTATTTGCTGTGCCCTTTGCGGGGAACAGAAACCCGGGTTATAGCTTTGCAAGTCTGAAAATTTACCGCTGTCCCACAGGGACAACAGTTTCAAGTTACTTCGAGCCAAAGTCCAGAATATACAAAGAAGATAATCGTAAAGTAACTAGGATATGCTATTTTTATTTTATAAAGTAAAGTGATATAGATCTAACCAGGTCAAATTACCGTTTCTTATTGGGTGAACAAGGGCAAATTACAGTTTCTTATTGGGTGAACCAGGGCAAATTACCGTTTCTTATTGGGTGAACCAGGGCAAATTACCGTTTCTTATTGGGTGAACAGTTTAAAGAAACTTTCAAGTCACTTTTACTCGTTAACCCTTCAAACCAAACTCTTCTCTATTACAGTTACTTTACTGACCTGATATAAAATAAAAGAGGACTTTATTAACCAGTCCTCAGTTTTCCAGGACTTTAAAAAAGGAAATTTATTGAAATGTCTTCACCGAGCCGATATTTTTAGATATCCAATAAGACAACCTTCAATATTTCTATTATCTTACATTTATGGATGTTAAAATTCTTACGAATTCGTACTATAATGTGATAGTCGTTTTGTTGGTGTATTTAACGTTAGTTTAATAACAAATTACACTCTCCATAAAAAGAAAACATCATCATATAATTGACGAGAAAAAACAAACAAACCGACGACACACGTAGTTTACAAGGATTTTGCCTACATTAGAAATAGTCAACTATTGTATGTAAATGTATCTTACGTAAAACTCGGTTATTTCTTTGTATGTTAAAACGGCTGGTATGGGTATTAACACTTTTACAAATAAAGTAGAGAACAACGTTTCGACCTTTCTACCTGAAGATGATGTAGGAAGATCGAAACGTTGTTGTATGCTCTCCTTGTAAAGGTATTAATACCCATACCAGCCGTTTTGAGATACATTTTTACTTCAAGTAGGTTTCTCGTCATCAAGAATCGTTTTTTTTTTTTACCACTTGCTTATATTGAATATTTTAGTTGTGCATTCTGTAAGTGTAATCAAACTGGACATCTTTCTGGGTAAAATAAACTTCCTGTTTCTTTGTTTAATGTATTTATGGTTCTTCTCGTGTCTACTAAAAAAATCAAAATACTTTTAAGGATTTTACAAATTGTCGTTGACAAGTAGAATATCCCGTCTTTTCGGGGGCCTGATAGAGATTCCAAGTCTGAATATATAAAACCGTGTATATGTCATAACATTTCATGATACGTTGTTCTCTTGTGTCTGTAAGATATTTCAAAACTTATTGGTAAAATACTTCATATGCTACAGTTTTCCATGTGTGCCGTTTTCTTGGCTTCTGTGATATATTTTAATAATGAAATTGTAATACCATATATATCATAATTTTTATGTTAGCATATAGAACATTAATCACCCAGAGCCAAGTATATTATAGCATTGAATATAATAACGTAGATAAAAATACAAAGTCACGTTAATTTTTTAAAAAGGTTTTTGTGGAACTATTTTTTCAGAAGTTTGGTTGTGGAATTGTCTTTGAACAAACATAATCTATACTTACAGAAAGCATGACGAGTTTCATATAATAAGTTAACAGTAATCCACATTTACTTAGTGACATTTCTAATTGTTTTTCAGTGACCTTTGCTCTACGTCTACAACTTCAACTATCCACGTAAATGCCAGTTCAGCAGGCCAGCCAACGTGCGGACTCCAACCGTCGTCGACCAATCATGTATCACAGCGATTGTCCCCGTCATTGTGTGGACAAATGAATGAGATACTTTCCCGGGACATGATTCGAGAAATGCCATCGTACGTTCAGAAGCCAGTTGAAGACGTTGGGCTACATTCAGTGATGACCATGGTAAAAGCAGAACCAGGGTTCTTTCCGTCTGGAATGTTCTATTCGTCGTGTCCTACAACTTTTGAACCCACTCCTCTGCATCATCCTAGTGTCACCATAACACATTTTTAACAAAAAAAACTTTAAACTGTTTTTTCCTCAGTTCCCCATCAATATCAATATTAAACTGCGTATTTACAAAAATATATATATTATAACTTTTAAAGAAAAACAACAACAACTACAGTTAAAGTCAATTATAATGCATCGCAAATGACATCATGATCGAGAACAAACCGGAAGACAATGGAATCATATACTATGATTGATCTTAGTTACACATTCCATGGACATGTTACATGAACAATAGCTGTAGGTCACCTTCATAGATTGACTTGAAGAGTAAAGAATTTATTATGTTGTTCTTTACAAGCAAACAAATAATATATTCGTGTACTATTGATCACGCACGTAGATATATGTATATATTCACGCTGTACATTGTATTATTTTCACCTTTGACCACTATAATGTATACGGAAGAATTGGATACATGCCATATCCTCAGCTCTTGTGTCAGTGTTAATGTACAATGTTGTTTGATGAGTGATTCTTAAATATTTATTAATCTTATCTAACTTACTGTCAACTGTTTGTATTTTTCTTCACCTCACCTCTTCATCTACCTTCCCTTCCCATAAAAATATGAAAAACTTTTGTATAGGATCATCCGACCAAAGAGTTGTTTATAGGGTCACCCGATGGACATTCAAAATCGTATTTTGCGTGTTCATTGGTAATTATTTTAGGAATTTGTGGATACCAGGAGGTCAAGGAACGGCAGTACTTAAAAAACAAAAGACAATTTGTGTTCGTGTTCTCTTACAGCAGAGCCACATCGGGCTATCTGCCTGAGTCCACCGAGGGGAGTCTGTGTTTCAAGTATGCGCGTGAACCTTACTGCTACTACGCTTGTTTCTTTTGTTTATGTAAATCGACATGCCTGAAACAAAGAAACAACGTGGAGAGAAAAATGTGAGTATATATGAATCAATAAATAACACAATAAAATGAATACAAATAATATGAAGAGATTTGACCTTGTTTAAGTAACACATTCAATAAGAACTTAAACACTGCTATACAGTCATGTTCCTTAATTAAATCCTATTTCTATGTCAATATGCTGTTTACCCTTTATCATATCTATTTTTATTTCATTTCAAACAATTACACTTCAACTAGATATTATTTGTAAATATGTTATATACGCTATTCACTTTTTTTCACAAATATCCCCAGTAGTTCGTCGATAAATATAAGGTTTTTTGTTTTTTTTAATTTCGCGCAAAGCTACTCGAGCGCTGTCTGCGCTAACCGTCCCTAATTTAGCAGTGTAAGACTAGAGGGAAGACAGCTAGTCATCACCACCCACCGCTAACTCTTGGGCTACTCTTTTACCAACGAATAGTGGGATTGATCGTCACATTATTACGCCCCCACGGTTGAAAGGGGGAGCATGTTTGGTGCGACTGGGATTCGAACCCGCGATCCTCGGATTACGCTTGGCCATGTCGGGCCCTAAATATAAGGACTTATAACACTAATAAGTTTGGTTTCAATACACGTAATGACCACAGTAATGATGGCTCATTTGTACAGCTTTGCGCTTAACAGCAAACAAACAATAACAATGTGTTATTTTTCTTTATCGCTTCATTATACCTTGAACAACCTAAATATTTTATTTTCTCTCCCTTTCGCGAGTTTAATTTCAGCACAATTTACATAAAGATTTAGACAGTTTTCCGATTTTTTTTATAGCAGAACTGTGAGGAAAATGTGTTGGTGCGCCCTTAATTATAATTTAATAATTGTCTATCCCCTTCCAGTAGCACAGTGCTATGTTTGCGGACTTACAACTCTAGAAAACAGGTTTCGATACTCGTGGTAGGGGAAGCAAGGATAGCCCATTGTGTAGTTTTGTGCTCAACTACAAACAGACTTAATAATATGTTAGTGTACTGAACTTGCAACCTGCTAATCGCAAGTTCGAATCCTGTCGCCAAACATACCCGCCCTTTCAACCATGGAGGTTCTGTAACGTGACTATCAGTACACCTATTTGTTAGTAAAATGAGTGGTGTTGGCTAGCTACCTTCCCTATGGTTCTATCACTTCTAAATTCAAGAAATAAATAGGTTCTAACTATTGTACTAAAATAGCCTACTTCTGCACATGTATGATACAACAATATATTTTTTGGGTGCCAGAAAATGCATATATATTTTACGTGTGTGCATATGTATGCCAGTCAATGTATACATTATGACATAGATATGTTATAGAGTACATTTTGATCATGCAGCGCATGCCTGATATAAACTCCTCCCATTACACAAAAGTAGCACTAATATATATATTTATATTTCACTATAAATATTTCTTGGTGGATTTCGACATACAAGCTTCAAAACATAGTCTTGCAACAACCATCATTTTACACATTTCAGTATCATTCAACATGGAGTTTTATCTAATATGGCTGCTTATTCTTGTTATTGTTTTAAACAAAACTACTTAATGGGCTATCTGTGCTTTGTTCACCACAGGGAATCGATCCTCGAACCTTAATGCTATATGTCCTTAATTTTACCACTGACGCGCGGAATGACCAAGGAGGCCTATCTGTTAAGGACTAATGTGGCTTTTCCGTTGAAAATAAACCTAAATAGCTGCATAAGGTGTTTCATTCTGATATTTAATACAATTAATGAGCCTCCCACAATGGCTGAAAAGTAAATATGAAGGTTCATAATCCAAAAAATTGTGCTATACCCGTGGTAGACACAGCACAGATAGCAACAAAGCACACAAATATATTTCAACTGAGAACTTAATCATTTTTTGTCATTTTAGTTGGACAACTGAAACAATCTGATGTTTATTATTAAGCACAAAACTACATAAAGCGATATAGCTGTGCTCTGTCGACCAAGGAGATCGAAACCTGGTTTCTAGTGGTATAAGTTTGTAGACATACCACTGTGCCACACACATCTTTTTTGTGAGGACACTTTAACTAGAGATATGCTAATTCATTATTTAAACACCAATCGTAAAAATAAAAAATGACCATTTTACAAGTTTTCAGATAATTTACGATATTATCATCAACTCAAAACTTTATTTTTAGTATTCCAGAAAGTTTACGACTCTCAAAGTACACTAGATCGGTCTAAATCATATAACGTTCATGCAACAAAAACATGTTGAGAAAAAGTATTACTAAAGGGTGTGGATGCATACTTCTCTAGATTGTACTCCATATTTACCCGTGTATTTCAACATTGGTATAATGTTTTATTGTCTGAGGGTAATGCTGCACCAAAAACATTATAATGACAAATATTTTAGCAGGAGTTTGGAACCGTCCTGAAGCAGTTTCAACATGGAAATATTTAGCGAAAGCTTTCAACTTAAGAAATATTAAAGATTATCATAATGATTGAAGAAAATAAAGATTCCGTTACATTTTAACTTGATCTTTACCAGTTGTTTTTTATAATGAAAGTTTTAACGACTTACACAGATGATGAACCTAATTATATTGAAACATATCTGGACTCTAACCACGTTTTCATGTTTCGTCGTAAAGCTGTTACGTTTAAACCACACCCGCGTTTCTGCAGGCTTTCCCTGAACCATCTAGTGAAGGAAGATGACGGTTTCTCAGCGTTTGTCTTAAACATAATCTATAAGTGTCGTGACTGGTATGTCTTTGTAGAGAATAACATGATTATTCGTTTGGTTCTGTAGCAGCTTGAGTTAAAAAAAATATGTAATGGAACCAGCTTGTATGCACGTATTTTGTATCATTTCTTCAGACAAAGATCTCTTTTGGTCATGGAACAAGTGAACGAATTTTGCTGTCGTCATAAGACACCACACTTTGTTGCCACAGACGAAGTGCGACGTGTTGCAAGTCTCTTTCTGAATGGTCATTGTACCCAAAATTGATCCATATTCTTTTATTTACCTATACTATTAAATGTAAAAGATATATTATTCCTGGAAGTTATAAATCACTGATCCAAACACATGTTTATTATCAGAGTATATAAATATATTGCGTCGGAAAGAACTGTCACACTCACTTCCCAAAAGCGACAAAGTTTTGGTGACATCATCTACTTACAAAGGCTAAACAATGTTAAAACGTAGTTCTGAGACATTACGTTCTTTCGTGACCTTATATTGACTTTGGTTGTCACGTTATTTGCTGATCTAGAAATCCAAAACCTGTGTAGGCCAGTATTTACGGAACGTAAATTAATGTTGTTTTAATATGATATATATTAATAACATGATGGTGGAATCTTATATTAATGTCGTGTGTTAATTCATTTGTTTGTCCGCAAACTTCTCTTACAGTTTACAGCTCGCAGGACCAAAGTTGGCATGAGGTTTGGGAGTGGGTGGAGATTGTCCTTATCTATATGGTATACCTCCCTACCAACGGGGGATAAAACGCTCTTGAATGATCAACTAGTCATGATGAGTCATGAGAGAGAGTTTGTAAGGTTGTTGTACTGAAATATAACATAAGATATTTTATTCAGTGTTCATACCCCATTCCTCTTCAGGATCTCAAAACATAATATTTGAAACTGTGTTCATAACACCTACTCATAAACTAGCAGAGCTGAACTTGTCACACATTCTCATTATCACAAGCCAGCAAGACTAAACTTGTCATACATGCTCATGAACTACACGCAAATGTCCTTTTTGTTTTCGCGTACATTCGGTTTTGTTTTGTTTTAAATTTCGCACAAAGCTACTCGAGAGCTATCTGCGCTAGCCTTCCCTAATTTAGCAGTGTAACACTAGAGAGAAGACAGCTAGTCATCACCACCCACCGCTAACTCTTAGGCTACTCTTTTACCAACGAATAGTGGGATTGACCGTCACATTATAACGCCACACGGTTGAAAGTGCGAGCATGTTTGGTGCTACGGGGATTCGAACCCGCGACCCTCAGATTACGAGTCGAACACCTTAACCCACTTGGCCATGCCAGGCCAGGTACGTTCGGAAAGCTATAGAAGTAATTGGGAATAAATGGGTCTTGGTCGGTGTGTTGGGACGTCTTTGAGCCACGAGGGAGTCCTCTGAACATCCCAGCGAAGTGCGGATATTTTATGGTAAATTCACCAAGTGTTTCAATTAACTCTAATTATGTCAAAGTTTTGTACTCAGAAAAAAATATTTTTCTCATCTGCAGAAATTACTTTGTTTATTAAATGAAAACTTTAACATTTTAAATTTGCTCTGTAGAAATGAATAAGTGATAATTTTAATCACAAAAACAAGTTATGCTCAATGAGTGAAACATCTCTTTCCGGATAGTTTTTGAGCACAAATTGTCCAGTTACATTAAAACTTACTTTTGCCTTTGTGTTTACATTAACATTAAATTGTCTTCGGACAATTTGCTGATATTTTTCTGAAGACAAAAATGATGAAACAATCAGTTAAATACCATTATTGACTATATCAGAGTTTTGGAAAGTCAGTACTAGACAGTACTGCAGTACGTTTTGTTTTATTTTATAAATATAATTAGAGTAAATTTTGGAGTACTTCAGCTAGTCGTTGAATGATAATTTTGTTTCAGAAAAAAATATTAAAGGTCAAAGTGAGCAAACAACAAATGTTAGAAGCAATTAAGAAGAGAATTTGTTAAACACTGAGAGAACATTTCGACATCTTGTTTCACTGTTTTTATGCGACATGCCATTAGTTTAATTATTAATAATTCCCTAGCTCTAGTAACTTTGATATAATTATGATGTAAAATGAAACTTTAAACAGTTTCTTACCGGAAGGTGGTTCAAAAACTACTATAGTTCAACGTAATTACATGTATTTTAGAAAAATATAGTAAATTAGATATATTGGCTCACGAAAGTGTTGTAATTTATGATGTTTCGCAATTCCAGTTCAGATGTTCTTCACAAAGTAATATTTATTTAACTTTTTTCATAAATTCTATATAAAACAGTAAGGTAATAAATACAAAAGAAAACGAAAACATTCGTCATCGCTCATAAAAGTGTATGCGTTATCTTATGTGAGAATAGAAACGATATTTTTTATTTCTTCTACTGTTTAACGTTAAAACACACAATAGATTATTGTGCTCTGCTAAGAGCGGGTATCGAAACTCGAGTTTCAACTGTTTAAGCCTTCAGATGTACTGGTAAGCCACGTGGTGACGCATTGAAACTTAAAACTGATATTCAAAGTGGGTATACCAGTAAACATAGCTTGTGTTGACTTGAAATTTTGTTTTACTTCCAAGTGTAGCGCAGGCAAATATTTCGAGTATTAAGGGTCCAATTCCACTTCACGACAAACACAACAACCACGTGAAGTATTGAAGCTAGAAGTTCACTTTGTTTACGGATAGGTGCATCAAGAAGCGCAACAAGTAATAATGTGGAAATTGTGCTTCGCTCACTAAACTGTTGTATGAACAAAGTAGAGACAACAAATGTTAGAACTGAAATTTCCCTTCACTTAATAAGGACTGATCAGTGCAATAAATCAAATTCGAGTTTATGTTGATTTATCAGATTTTCGTGAGATTTGCACTTTATTAAATTAAAAAAATAAACATTAAACCAGTAATCAGACGAAAAGCAAAAAGGAAAATCTTCAATTGAACTAGCAAACATTAATTCAGGCCTTTGTTTTTCCGTTCAACTATTGTAAAAATAAAAACCGAAGCAATTAATTATTTTGTGATGAAATAGTTAAATAGTTGTATTTATTAACTGTTTCTACCTTTAACAGTTTCGTAACTATTTTTGAGGTTAATACCAACCTCCGTAATGTTGAAATAATGGTCTGATAATGTAGAAAATTAGAAACCAAAATATATATCACGTGTAAAAATCATGTCATATAGGAATGTTCATTTAATATACGTATAACATAAAATAGAAAAGTGCGTATAAAACAACGGCTTGTACTGATGCTTTTAACTGAAAAAACAACTCACACAAACAACTTTATCTGATACACAGACGAGAAGAAGTAAATATTGCACGTAGAGAGGAGAGAAGCTACTGTAATCCAAGACTACAACGTGGTAAATTCTATGGGTGTTTTGGCGTATGATCACCACAAATTCTGGTGTTTGTAGATTTCAAATAAAGTAATATCTAAGATATACACGATAAGACGCTGAAGGTATTAATAGGTAATCCATTCTTCTTTAAATTATGAATTAAGCAACTGTATTTTTGTTTGTAGTTAAGCACAAAGCTACACAATGGGCTATCACTGCTCTGCCCACCACGGATATTGAAACCCAGTTTCTAGCATTGTTTGTAGGTGTTAAAACTTGAATACTTAACTTATTGGTCTTAGGCCTACATTAGATGGTAGACTGAAAAACACTATCACTCATGGCCCGGCATGGCCAAGCGTGTTAAAGCGTTCGACTCGTAATCCGAGGGTCGCACCAAACATGCTCGCTCTTTCAGCCGTGGGGGCGTTATACAGTGACGGTCCATTTCACTATTCGTTGGTAAAAGAGTAGCCTAAAAGTTGGAGGTGGGTGGTGATGACTAGCTGCCTTCCCTCTAGTCTTACACTACTAAATTAGGATCGGCTAGCGCAGATAGCCTTCGAGTAGCTTTGCGCGAAATTCATAAAAACAAACAAACAAACAAACTATCACTCACCGTCAGTAGTTGTACTTACAGTATACATCATAACTCTAAAAAACAACAACAATGATTCTACAGTGAACTTAATTCAGATGTTAACAGTTGAGCTTTCATCTGCTAATGAAGAAACCATGCTAAATGATAAGATAAAGCCACTAATTCATATATATACTTGGTAACTATGATCCGAAAATTTAAGCAAATAAAAATCTCACAAAGTTTAGGTGTATTAAAGACCAAATAGTATTGCATACTCTCTCATTCAACATATACATAAGTTTAGACTATAGTCAATCTTATATTAAAACGAACTTAATAAATAAAGGGAAACCTTACGCACAAACAACCTCTCGTTATAAGTCGGTAATTTTCAAACTGTACCATAAATTTTGTTGTTTTTTCACATTTAAGAGCAACTTTTATCCAAACACACCAAAGTGCGTTTGAAGTTTATGTCACGTAAGTCTATACTCTGAACGCTCAATAATGCTTACAGGACCACAGAGAAAAGCGTATAATGAACCAATTATTGCTCAACCCAATTACACTGTGCCATCATTTTCCTGTTTGAAGAGTATATATCTACTTGTTACTCTCGAAACCAAAATTCCCAGGCGTGTTTTCTGGTTTAATGTCTCCGTCTCTATAAGTTTTAATAATGGAGGTTTGTAGTAATAAAGTATATAGAACTTCCTATTTATATAATTAATCAGAAACTACAGACACACAAAAAACAAATATATATATATGTATATATAGAGACAAACTCCCAAAGCATAAAACACGTCGTTTGAAAGCAGGCAATACAGGCTCAAACCATTTGTTATCACGTAAAACGTAATAATTAATAATAACACAATAACTGTGTATTCTTGTTGTTTAAACGTATTTACGTTACTTTTGAAACATGCTAACTTCTCTCACGTGCTTCGTGCATGTTACGTATGAAAACAAAAAACTAATCACATAAACAATTTTAAAACTAATAAAAGGAGGAGCTGATTATGGAAAAAAATCTGGTATTCATAATAACATCTATATCTAAGAACTAACGTTATACAAATATCCCTTTTTAACAAGTACTTTATAAAATAAATGAAGATTTAACACCAGTGGCTCTGCTGGGCATGGCCAGGTGGGCTACGGCGTTTGACTCGTAATCTGAGGGTCGCTTATCGAATCCCCGTCGCACCAAATATGCTCGCCATTTTAGCCGTGAGGTTATTATAATGTGACGGTCAATTCCACTATTCGTTGGTAAAAGAGTAGTCCAAGAGGTGGCGGTGGGTGGTGATGACTAGTTGCCTACCCTCTACTCTTACACTGCTAAATTAGGGACGGCTAGGGCAGATAGCTTCCGTGTAGCTTTGCGCGAAATTCATAAAAACAAAACAAACAAAACAAAACCAGTAGATTTACCTGGAAATCCAAAGTCGTGGTGTAATATTATCCAATATTAATAACTGATGTAGAAAAATCTAACTAAACGTAGTTTTGCTGTCATTTGATGACAGATGACAGTCTTTGAGTAGTTTTATTTTTTTCTAGAGTTATTTATGATACATATTTTATGAAATAATGTACAATACATATTGATATTTGAATGTTACATGTATTACGCCTGCAGTGTAGTGATTTTTTTGTCATGCGATAACAGATAATTAAATACGAATAAAATACCCTTTTCTTTCCTGGTATGAATAACTTGTATTTTCTTAATGATACGACAATAAAACTGTACAATTTTTAAAACACGTCAAAATTCCATTTAATATGTTTAAAGTTTTTCAAAGTAACTGACGTTAGCTGAATAGATATGGCCAAAAATAAGAACTTAAAAATAATTCTAAGAAATTAAGTAAAATGTTAACTTGCTTTTTTTACGTCTTAAAAAAGTCAATTTTACTTATTACACTTGAAAACATCAATAAGTTTGTTGACATATGTGTGATGTTCTGTATCTTAGAAATGTTTTATTTATGATTAACAAATTTAAAATGTTAAAGTTTACAGATAGATAAATACATTATTTGAAAACAATATTGAATGAGCAAATCAGTAAGTAATTGGCAACCTCAATCGATATGAGATCGCAGTGGAACAAAATGTATCATAATTACATGACCCGGCATGGCTAGGTGGTTAAGGCACTCGACTCGTAATTCGAGGGTCGCGGGTTCGAATCCCCGTCACACCGAAGATGCTCGCCCTTTCAGCCGTGGAGGCGTTATAACGTCACGGTCAATCCCACTATTCGTTGGTGAAAGAGTAGCCCAAGAGTGGGTGGTGATGACCAGCTGCCTTTCCCCTAGTCTTACACTGCTAAATTAGGGACGGCTAGCGCTGATAGCCCTCGTGTAGCTTTGCGCGAAATAAAAAACAACAACAAATGACAATGAAATTTATACGTTGGAGTCTTGTAGGTAATGTGAGACTTCAAAAACTGATCGCTTTCAAGAAATGTATCAATATTCTTTACGAATATCACTATGGCTAAATCATGAAAACGTGGTTAGATCGAGAATTTATATTTGCTAAAATGTTGGCATCCATTGTACCTAATGACTTTGGAAAACAATGAAGTGTGGTTGAATTTGGGGTTTTAGGTCCAGTGTTGTACCCCAGCCATGGTAAACGAAGTGTTATCGGATGAGAAACCATGAATAAAAAGGTGGCACTAACAATATAATCAAGAAATATCTTGTTTTGTTAAAACGATACAAGTCAAGTCTACACAAATTACTTCTACGACACGTTCAAAACTCTCATACATCATGCAGCTTTAAGAAATTTCGTGCTATTCCTTGTAAAGAAATACTTGTAGAGTCGCGGAACGTAGAGCCTACAGATTCTTGTGTAATAATAATGTTAAAACGGAAGCTAGAAAACCGTCATTCTCGTACTCTGAATAGTATATGGAAAGTATTCAGGGAAGAGTGGCGTGCTTTGTAAATGACGGCAGTCTTACAATAAAACCTTTTACTGCCAAAACTACACTGCAGAGCCATTGACGAGATTAAAGTTTGTTAGGCAGAGCATGACTGAACATAAAAATATGAATTGTGAAGGTGTGAGTGAAGTTTCAAAGTCTTTTTAATATTACAAACTCAATCTCAACACTTATACCTTAACATAACGAACTAGTTCTACATATACATTAGAACACTAAATGTCTAAATTTGGTTTAACAATTAAAACACTTCACCATATTGTGTCTTAATGTGACATAAAAATTAGATAAATGAGTGTACGAAATTTTGTAGAAAACAATTTGTAATAAATTTTATACTGCAAATTTTTTCATCGGTTTAAAACTCAAGTTTTCCTAACAGTGTGTGTGTTTGTTTTCTCTTATAGCAAAGCCACAGCCGGCTTTCTGCTGAGCCCACCGCAGGGAATCGAAACCCTGATTATAGCGTTGTAAACCTGTAGACTTACCCCTGTACTAGCGGGGAGATTTTGTTAACAGTTCTCATATTTTACATTTTACGTGTCCAATAAATATATGAAAGATTCATATATCCTGGTTTGCTTAAACTATTAACAATTGTAATTCTCATTTTAAAATCGTTTAAATTAAACAAGCAATACAAGTTATACTTCTCAGTATTTATTAAACTGAAAACTCAGTATTCAGTATTTTTAAAAAAGCATTACGAATTTAAGAAACAAAAAAGCAACATTTGACCATTCTGTTCGACCTGTTGCCGAAAGAGAGCTTTGAAAAGAACCGTTTGGTTGTGTTGCAGCGGTAGTCAGGTCACGTGACATCTGAAGTCTTGGAGATAATAGAGCATTTGGCGGTTAGAGCCATCACACCAGTAGATCAAGGCTAAAAAAGAGCGGGAGTTGGACCAACTTGATGACGTCTAACAGCTCTCCACAACAGAGGACGATGATGTGAAACACGAGCCGCTGCCCGTCTGCTTGATGATTACTGTGTGCAACCAGATCCGCTAATGACAGCAGTACTGTGTAACACGAGTACAGGGGAAGGGGAGAGGGGTTAATAACACAGCAGACTCGCTTTTCGATGGCAGCTAAACTGGGCTGTTTGGGGCCTTCAAAGGGATTGAGGAATGTAGAAGTAGGAACGTTAGCACTGTGCTAAGAATAAGCTTAATGTACCAAACAACGACAATACTTGACTCTCTCTCTCGCTGTCTTTTAATATAGTAGATACGAAGACATTGAAAAGTTGTTCCAGAATCTATGTATAAATCTTCCATCTCTATTTCCCTCTCTTTAAAGTTTCTTCCAAAATGTATCTGTACTAAAAATGTTAGGTTGTTAATATCTTGTCGGTGTTTTTGTTTGTTTGTTTTATGAATCATTTTCATTACATGAATAAGTTTTGTTCGATAGATATGAATCCAGTTGTTAAATTGGATAATTTCACCATCTTCATGTATATAACATACGTATATTTTGCTATTGTGTTTCTTATTCTTAGTTTGATAGGTATTGAGTTTTATTCTAAGCTATCTAGAATAAAGATAGATAATTATTGTTTTTTTACCGAAAGGTCTCCTTTTCCTTACTGACGTATAGTAAATCTGTATATTTCGAAAATTGTACTATAAAAACAAAACAAAATAAAGTAACATTTAAAGTTTTCTTTTATAAATAAACTAAAATTTTAATTAAAGTCACTGAATATGTTTGTATGCAGTTAAGCATAAAGCTACACAATGGGCTATTTCTACTTTGCCCACCACGGTTACCGAAACCAGTTTTATAGCGGAAAAAGACCACAAACGTACCGCTGCGCCCCTGGGGAGTAAATTCGTAGTTTCAGAAAACGTACTTATGCCATGAAGTCAAATGTTTTTTACCGTTTTGGCTGTACTGCCCTGATCGACCATAATATTAATAAATGGTTGATCATGAGCAAAGCAAATGCATTTGCTGCTATTTTATTAACCAGTTTATTTTAGCAAATGTTGACTAAAGTATTACAACCAACGAAACATGAACAGCTAAATAGTCGGTTCTCTTTTGTTGTCGGAAAACCTAGTATGATAAAGTCGAATTGAGTTAGCTACCCTATAAGAAGTTTGTAATTCATGGAAGTCATATCAATGATAAAGACATATTTGGCCTTACGGTATGATAAATAAATATATGTGCATATGTTGTACAGGTTCGTAAATTTAACGTATTTAATATCCGAGTAGCGAACGAATAATACGGTTTCTAAATGTCTGGGGACTAACACGCTCACTTTGATAATAATACGTTACATCTAATTGGTACAAAGGAATATTTAACTGAATTATGAGTGAAAACTTAAATACAAGGCTTTAGCTTCATAAGGTTTATATATATCTCTATATATCAATTATGCATAAGAAAACAAACATTTATAATACAAAAGCATAGGAAACAATTCTTTTTTTAAAATAAGATTTTCAGTTGTTTTCTTTAAATAGTTACTATATAAGGAAAGAGATAAACCATTAATAAGAATAATTATCACAAACAAACAGAACAATTTGGAACTTTTAGACCTTCTATAGCAGTAAAATATTTCACAAACATAATGAAATATCACGCTTGTAACGAATAACAATAAAAAAGTCTCTTAAACAAAAATAAATAAAACACATCCTTTCTATTCACTTCAAATATCGTATTTGTCACGATTTAAAATGAGTGACAATCTATTTCAACCATAAACAAACAGAGTGTGTCGATGTTCACTATTGAAGGTTTATCGCATTTCATGTTGTTTTTGACGATTTAAAAATCACAGTATATGTTCTTTATAATTGTGTTTGATTATAACTTCCATATATAACACATATAAAAATAATCGTCAGCTACAACAAACATAGAGACAAGTTTGTAATAACAAAGATTATTGAAGACTTATAAAGATGTCAAATTTTAAGGTTTAATTTTTTTTAATAAATTCTGGAATCATTCTTTACGTTTTAGGACTTTTTATGTTATTCATTTTTCTTAGTTCAGGAACGTCATTTTCTTATCTACTCAATAGTCGTGTAGATTATTTTGCAAATGCTTTCAGAAAGTATTCCATTAAACATGTGTTTCATTTGCAATTGAAGTAGGAGAAGGTTGAACATCACGAAGTGCCTGAATATTTCTTAAACGGAGTTCTACAGGGAAAATAAATTAGCAAGAAATAAAAGGAGGTTTGAAAACAGTGTCAGGTCAGAAGCTTAAATTTAAAAAACGAATGAATGTTTTTAGGAGACGTGTGTACATGTACGAAGAAAAACAGGGTTTCATAATCTTACCCTTCTAATATATTGAGCACTTTAGCTTTTATTTTTACCTTATTACCTCCTTAATTTCAGTATAACTACAGCATTTTCACTCTCAACAGAGACAACGCCTTACAAAGTGTTTTTTCTGCATCACACACTCGCGCTGCCATACAAAAACACAGCACGAAGACCGCTGCCCAGTTGCTGAAAATGTTAATACGTAAGTTGTTGTTGCTTACAAGGATACATGTACTACAAAAAATCGTTGCAAAATATAGAACGGGTTACCTGATTAATAAGTTATTATGTTTACTAAGATTATATTTCATATTAAAAATAAATAATTGTTTGGTCTGGAATGCAAATCAAGTAATGCCTGTCTTTCTTTATGACAACTTTTGTTGTTATTATTTTCTTAACTGATGTGTATTCTGTTAGTTGTTATCTTATGCGCATGAGCACAAACTTTTACCTTAGCTAATACGTTTGAGTTTCTAAGATAATTGTTTCTAGCTAATAAACAGTTTTGACATTAAGATCTTCAAGATAATTTTAGTCTTTCATTTCTCGACAAATGATTTTTGCAGCTACAACAGAAATCATTTTTTAGTGTTCCGAACGAAGAAGTTTCGTTTTGAATAAAAATCTAGTAGTTTAGTTTTCAAACGAAATTTTGATCGAAGAATATTTTCGACAGAATAGTATTTAGGTATTTTTGAAAACACGTATTTTGAGGCAAGACAGTAAAGTTACTTTAACTGTACACTCCTGTGCCTTTTTCTGCTACAATTCGTATTTGTATACAGATAAAATAATTTATTAATATAGCTATTTTTATTTAAAAATATATAATATTACTTGTATGAAAGCTCGTCAAAAATGGGTTTGGATCCCGGTGGCACCAAACATGCTCGCCCTTTCAGCCGTGGGGGCGTTATAATGTGACGGTCAATCCAACTATTCGTTGGTAAAAGAGTAGCCCAAGAGTTGGCGTTGGGTGGTGATGACTAGCTGTCTTTTCTCTAGTTTTACACTGTTAAATTAGGGACGGCTAGCACAGATAGCCCTCGAGTAGCTTTGCGCGAAATTCAAAACAAACAATCGTCATAAATGATTAGAAGGTGTTGTTGAATGAGTATTGAAAATTGTAGAATTTAAATAAAACAAATTTATCTGTATTTCCAAAATGCCTCTGTCTTCACTTATTTGATCGGTCCTGAATATCTTATTATGCAATTAGAAACGAGTTGAGCTGCAGAAAAACTGTAATATTATGTGAATAATATGGTTTCTAAATGAATGATAAAAAACACGTTCAATTTAACTTTAATATATCATCTATCAAAATTTGACATTACACAACTACACATTATTTGTTTTTGATGTTTCGTGGAATTCTAACATCTCACAGCTTTCAGGACAGCAGTTTTCTCCAAGAACCAGTTCCTAGTCAATCTTGAAAATATTCCTCATTTGTGAACCTCAGGCTCAAACTACGTAAAATAAAAGTCGTTAAATAAAACTTGGTTGACCTCGTGGTTCAGTGATCAAGGTAATAAATGGGTATTTCAAGCTGAATTAGCTTGTCAAGCCAAAACCTCACAGGATTCTACCAAGAACTAGGAAACTATTGGTGATATTCACGAGAAAGATGCTTGTAAGTGTCAAATCTCCCTATGCAGCTCCAGTGGTCTGCATGAATATTATCTTAGGAATCGTCAGTCACGTGCAGTGCAACATTGGTAAAGAGTTTGTCAAATTACTCGGTTTAAGACTGACCTCGTCCTTCTTCGCAGAAGTCTGTTAAAGCGGAAATCGCGATGTCGGTCAGTAATGTGTCACAATGGAAGAACTAACTCCACATGCAAGATGGGAACAGGACTGTCTGTTGTACAAAGCTTAACCAACTGTCATCAACATATCAACATTCGCTAGACAAATCTACTAATGATCAAGATACGTGATAGTGTGTCGTAAGTCAAAACAACACTGTGAATTATTAACAAGAGTATTTTACTTTATCTCAAACTGTGGCAACTCAAAATTTATATATTTCAAGTGGATATGTAATACTAGACTCTTATTTTGTATACCAAATTTCAAGGCACTCCATTAATAAATACCTGAGATCTCGAAATTTGATTGACTTCGTTTTATTTTCACTTCACACCAAAAAGTACCGAAACTTTATTTGATATAGAAACAACTAAACTTTGATAATTTTTCAAATTTGATTACGCTGATAATTTTTTTTACATTCTATACTTAGATGTCAAATTTGCTCTAACTATAAGCCACATGTGCAAAGTTATTTAACAAAAACTACAAAATGTTACGTGAGCTATCGGTCTGAAGTTTTTACTAC
Source organism: Tachypleus tridentatus (assembly GCF_004210375.1). Lineage (NCBI taxonomy): Eukaryota > Metazoa > Arthropoda > Merostomata > Xiphosura > Limulidae > Tachypleus > Tachypleus tridentatus. The sequence goes on from NC_134830.1 coordinate 43,532,183, forward strand.
TGCTTTACCTAGTAGTAAAAATGGACGTTTTTTTAGTTTTTGGCAGTCAAATTGAAGAAAGTTGACTCAGAGAAGCAAAACTATAGTGTGAAAGGCGTTGCAGATGCATAGGTATTAGTTAAGTCAAGTAAACCAGTTTAGCAGTTTCTGGGTCAACTTTTCAAAGAAATCATTCGAGTGGATGGCTATTATTTATTATTTGTTGACAATTTTAAGTACCAATTTGCTAAATTTTATGAAATTCTCCTAATTAAAAAGCGTTTAGCGTCACATGATATTAACTTAAGCAATTAGCTTAAGTAATGATGCTTGATATAATTGTACCAAGTGCATGCGGGTGATGACAAGAAACTATTAATCTAGATTACATGGCGCTACTATAAAGGAAGTTATTAGCATTATTTTAGAGAAGAAAAACTACCATCATATATTTTAAAGAATCTGTTTTGTTCTGTAAGGTATACCTCAGTTCCGAATTATAGGATTGCGATCACAAAGCTAACGTTGGTTACTATCGAGTGTCAGTTTCTTACTTGCTGTGATCTGTTAGAATGTATTCAGAAAAATGTCATGATAGCTAAACAAAAACATCTTCGGTGTTAAAAAATGGTGCGGTCAGAAAAGAATTGAGTATGCGACTCAAAGAAATGAAAACAAATTTCACAGCCAAACTGATAACATTCATCCGGTTTCACGGTAAATATTCATCCATTGATTAACCAGGCTCTGTTTTTGGTTTACTCGCTATCATACCCTGAGCTGAACAAACAATACGTGGTCTCTCTAATTAATGAATGAATATTTGCTGTGAAATTCTTATGGACGCTATAAGAGTGGCTAATACTTTCCTATAAATTACAACATAACTTAGCCTGAGAAAACAACATAAAACACTAAGGTCCATCGCTGGGACAGCAATTTACAATGCTAAAATCAGGGGTTCGATTACCTTTGGTGGACACAGCAGACAGCCCGACTGCTAAAAGAAAACACACACACACAAATACTAAAACGAGTTAAGTAATAAGATTACAATCTTGGTTAGATAATCAGTGATGACGAGAAAACCCACTTGTAGAGAAAAATATATATGTAAACACGGCCGTTAGAGATATACTGACTGATTACGAGCACGTCTGTAAAAATCTTATTTATTTTAATATGTCAAATAAACTAATCATGTGGTGTGTCAGGTGATTACCGTAACCACTATAAATGAAGAATTATAACCAAATCACGCTTAGCCTTTAATACAACGGATCAAAAAAATCAGGGATTTATAATAATTGCATCGCAGTCTGACAAGACAGTCGTTGTTGAAATACTGGTTTCTCTGGACAGTTGATTAAATATATTTATCATCAAAATTTATAAACAGTGGTAATCAAAAAGAAACTCTTCTGCTTTTAGGAAAAAATTAAATCAATTGGCAGAGCACAAATAGTCAATTGTGTATCTTTCTGCTTCACTTCAAACAACAACTATCTATTAGTTAGTTGTCATAATAATGTGTGAGATAAATATTTCCCTCGAGGTTAGAATTATGAGGGTGTAGGTTCATATTTCACGAAGAAAAGTATTTGGCTCCCCCTGTAGCACCACGGCATGTCTGTGAATTCATACCGCTAAAAACCGGGTTTTGATACCTGTGGTGGGCAGAGCACAAATAGCCTATTGTGTAGCATTGTGCTCAACTATAAACAAAAAAAGCATGTGAATTTTGATACATCAGATACTCGTATAAATTCAGAAATCACTTTTAAATTACCTGTCATTATATAGAGTCAAAGTGACTTCATATTTAAGGCTTTAACAACTACCAATTATTTTAAACGGATTTGACAAGATACTGAAAAACCCCTTTAGTATCACATAGAATTATTTAATATAACATATGTCATATACAGTTTATGAAACATACAGTTGTTTAATACCGGTAATGGGTTGCTCTCGGGAAATTCTATATTGTTCGTATTATATGACTTCTAATAGTTACATATTTTCGATTATTACTTAGAGAAAACCATGTTGTAGAAAACTTTTCTTAAGTTGAAAAAACAACAACAAATCATTATCAATTGTAAATGAAGAATAAACGCTAGTTCACAGACGTAGCAATAGTTTATTTTACTTATGTTAGGCCCTAAGCAGTTTTAGTAATGGTTGTGTTATTCATATTGTTATAAATACTGTTATTTACTGCACATCCATATATTCTTTTCCCTCCTCTGTATTCCTCAAGAACCTTTTTCTGTATAATGGTTTGGAAAGTTGGGTGTTTTATATTTTGCGTATTGTTTCCAAATACGGCTAGTTTTGACACTAGGCTAGTATCAGATCTATTATATAAATAATTAATATTCATGTAAATTTGTATATCTATCAAATATCAATAAATACACATTGCCATGATTTAACGGTACGCAAATAAATATGAATAATTCAGGTTAAATAAGTGGGTTAGCGAAAATTACAATGTGGTTTTATATAAATTAAGGGACTGTTGATGTATTTGACTTAGATTTGTAGTTTAAATGCCATAAATAACATTGTGTTTCTGAAAACGTCCATAAATTTTAAATTCAGCCTAAAAGTAATCGAACTGACCACAGGTTGATAGAGTTCGGTTGAAATTACACGAAGGGGTAATTTCTATAAAATATATTACTTCAGTAAGTAATTACCATGGTAAGGCTCGACCAACCGTCAAAGTGAATGGAATGTGATTCTATGTAAGTCCATTTTAAAATAATTAATTAATTACTATATACGTTGCACTTCGAAATTAATTCTTCTGTAGTAACACTGTACACTTGAAAGAAGAGCACGTTTCAATGTATAAGAAAAGCCAATACAAACGGTTGTACTCGTTTTTTGGTTTTGGTTTTGTTTTCTTGGCTTAATTCAATTTCAAATTATTTCACGCGAATATTATAATTATGCAAAGTTATCTTGACACGTGGAAGTGATTATTAACCACAGGAAGTGACAGATATATTTATAGTGAGCAAATATATATATTTATATATATATATACAACGACAAATGAAGTTCATTAATATAATAGAAAATATCACAGATATTCCAGCAGTTAACAAGTGTTTATAAAGAATCACGAAAACTCAAAGTGGTAAGTTACGGCCTTGCAACACTAACATCCGGAGTTCGATTTCCATCTGCGAAGACCCAGCATGGCAGGTTGTTAGGGCGCTCGACTTCTAATCTGAGGGATACGGGTTCCAATCCTCATCACACCAGACATGCTCACTCTTTTAGCCGTGAGGGCGTTATAATATTACGGTTAATACCACTATTCGTTAGTAAAAGAATAGTCCAAGAGTTGGCGGTGGGCGGTGATGACTAGCTGCCTACCTTGTAACCTTTACACTGCTAAATTAGGGCGGCTAGTGCAAATCGTTCTCGTACAGCTAATCGTGAAATGTCTAAACAAACAAACATAGCTACTGTAACTAACAAGTCAACCATTACAGGATCGTGAATTTTTTTTTTAAATAACAAAGTACTACAATATGCCCTAAATCTGCTTCATTAACTCCCAGTATTAATATTTATTGATTTTATTCTGCACCAATAAACATAGTTAAACTAAAATCTTGTAAAATTGCGGGTGATTTTCTTGAAACGAAGAGAAACAAAATATATATATTGCTGCATATCGATCTTTTTTCCCTACAGCCTCCCAGTAGCAAAGCGGTATGTCTGTGGGCTTTAAATGTTAGAAATAGGGGCTCGATACCCGTGGTAGGCACAGCACAGATAGCCCAATGTGTAGCTTTGTGCTTAACAACAAACGAACAAACTTTGCTTCTTGTGGCTACCTAGTGAACAGTATAATAGCTAATACATTATTTATTTTGGATGTGTTTCCTTTCAAACATTACTGAACACGGGTAATAGACAAACACTGACAACTACTATAACCTCTCTTCATAGCTTCTTTTATGTTTCAGTTAATCAGCAATGTCAGTAAACAAATGTTCAAACGAAATATCCTCCAGCATTTAGAACCGTTTCTTCTTTTTTCGTGCTGGATAGGACAAAAGTATCTATACAATTGTACCAAACGATTGGTACAGCTAATGTTATTTGGCCGGTACTAAAGAATATATAACAAACACAACTGAAACAGAAATAATTATTGTCTGTTTCAGGGTGATAGTTACAACCAAACTATTTTGTAAATGAAACAACTTTAAAGTTATTTCTGCCCCACCCTGTATACCCCCCCAATCTATTATAATTTAGTCTTTCAAAGCATCTAAACCAAGTAGGGGGAAGCCAGTAATTGTTGTTGTGCGTTAAAAGATGGCACAAGAGAGTCATTAAGGTAATGTTTTTGCTTTTGCTGCATAACTTTCAAAGGACCAACGTAAAAACTGAAACGTGATCGATTGCAATGTGAAATATTAACTCTTTTGTTAACAATATAATATATCTATCATTATTCATTCCACGTTCTCTTCAGGTTTCTCTTCTTTCACAAAGCAATTTAGATTTCACTGTGCCCTATCACATCGACAGTGTGCAGTGACGAGCCGTATGAAATAAGAACCTAATTTACCAAAAACTAATTTGTCATCATAATTTTTTTGGCTCAAATGTGTATATCTTGTCTGTATGTTTCCTCGGTGGTCGTTCTTATGTTTTCTTTCAGAGTGCGTTTGTTGCGAAACTATTTGACGTCATTGTACAGGTGTATTTGAACACAGTTAAATATCAGATATACGATCAGTGATGTATGATATTCTTAACAGTATTTTCTATTAGAAGTGTAATTTCTTTTTAACAAGTGGAATCACAATATCACAGCTTAACACGTCATCACCGATGAACGTGATGAACATAGCGTGGTTGAAGTATTGCTGGACTCTTTAAAAAAAAAGTCTACTCAGAGGCACACAACTGGCTCAGCGGTAAATCTGCGAGCTTATAACTTTAAAATCCGGATTTCGATACTCATAATAGACACAACACAGACAACCCATTGTGTAGCTTTGCTCTTAACAACAAACAAACAAATCTTTTCAGAAAATCCTAAAGGACCGAAATATTAAGGCAGTACTAAACAATTTGATACGCCTGGTACTGCTGTTTCTGTTTGTTATTAAGCACAGAACTACACAAAGAACTATCTGTGCACACTATGGGTATCGAAACCCGGTTTCTAGCTGTAGAAATACGTAGACCTGCCGCTGTGCCACTGACACAGTGATTCGTTGTTTAGTGAAATATTTCTTCTTTAAAACAATATTTTTTCTTCTTCTTTTTCTCTTAAACTTCATCTTCCTATGATCGTCCATAAACTTACATATACGTACGTCCATATTTTAAACCTAGTAAATTGTCATTCGGGAACTGGCAAGTTTTGGTAGTTAGAGTTCTCGACTCGCAATCTGTGGGGTTGTGGCATCGAAGTTCGACATGCACGACGTTTATCCATGGGGTGTTATAATGTTACGATGAGTCCCGCTATTCCTTAATAAAACAGTAGACAAAGAGTTGGTAGTTGGGTGGTGTTGTCTAGTTGCCTTCCCTCTCGTCTATCGTTTCAAAATTAGAGACAGCTAACACGGAAAACCCTTAAGTATTTATGCATGATGTCCAAAACGACACAAAGAAATAGCTATCTCAGTATTTATCTGTTATTAACTTGCATTTAAAAATGGAGTACGTTAATTCTTCACTTTATGTAGTAGTACCTCGCTAGTACAGCGATAAGTCTTCTGATTTACAACGCTAAAATCAGCGGTTCGATCCTCCTCAGTGGACTCAGCAGATAGCCCAATGTGGCTTTGTTATAAGAAAACACACACACATAAACACACATTTCATGTAGAATTTCAAATTAATCTTCTGGTTATCCTAATCTAGTTATTATAGTGTGCTCTGTTATTGTTCACAATCAATAGCCTCAGAAAATCAAATTGAAGTTTAAATACTGTAATACATTTGCTTGAACAAAACACCATTAAGTCAGTTAAGAAGGAAACATTAAATTTGTGGGGAAAACTATACACAGAGAAATGCGAAAAATTTTATTTCACATATCGAATACCTAAAAGTCTTGATGTAAACTTTGCCGTAGTGCCTAGACCCAGGTGTTTCAGCATTCAATTCCGAATCTGAGAGTTGCAGGTTCGAATCATGTCACCGAACATGCTCGTCTGCTTAGCCATAGTGTGCTACAATGAGACTATCAATCCCAATATTTATTAGAAAAAGAGTAACCCAAGTGTTGGCGTTGAGTGATATTATCTAGCTACTTTTCCTATACTCTGTTACTTCAAAATTAGAAATGGGCAAACGAAGATAGCCCTCTTGTAGCTTTGTGCGACATTATTACCATCATCATTGTATATAACGTCTCGAGAACACATTATAACTTTATAACGAGTTTCATTCGTTGCCTAGTTATTTATTTTATTTTTTACATTAGTTGAATAGCCAAGTCTTACATATTTAACCATCGCGACTTCATATAAATACTTTGAAATTACATTGGAGGATCTTTTCTTTCATCAGTTGTAACGGTTGTGTTCATCTGTAAATTTATGGAAGTAATAACGCTAAATATCGTTGTTCAATACCTCAGGTGAACACATAACAGGTAGTCCATTGGGTAACTTTATGTTTAAACACAAACGAACATACAAAATTTCAATTGTAATATCTCATTATATATTCAGAATACCTTAATTAATCATTGACATTTCCAATACTCACTAACGCGAGTCACACGCCAATTAATTTACCTGCTTTTATCAACCAATCAATAAACAAATTGGGGTCCGTGGTTTGTTTTCTAGTCTAGATAAATTGGCTTTTTTTTTTTTTTACTCGTAACACGCGAACTTAAACAAAAAGAAAGAAATGTTAATGTATATTTGTTCTAGCACAAAGTTGTTTAGGATACTAGTTGTACTGTATTCACCACAGAAATCAAACACTGAATGTTAAGATTCTAAACTTTTAACCTTACTCCTGAAACCACTTTGGGGTAAAGCATTACACCTATAATTCAATAAATAAATAAAGTTACACAACGAATTTTTTTTTCTCTCTCTCTAGACGCATAATGTGGGGAAAGCTATTTGTATAACAAAACAAGAAACGTGATATAATCATATGTCTACAATGAGAAATTCTCATGTATTGGAAGATCGAAAATCCTCACCTGTTTGTTAATAACAGCGATATAGAAATCACATAGAGTTATTGTGATTAATAAATTCGAATAAAATAGTGTCGTTGAATTTCAAGCCGTACGTGTAAACAGCCTCACGTTTGATCAATGATACATTTACGGACTTACAAGACTAAATTCTGGGTTTGATTCCCTGCTATTAACCTATTGCGTGCATTTAGGCAACAATAATAACAAAATAACAAAATTTCCAGATATATATTAATACTAGATAAAAAATGAGTTTATAAGTTGTTCAAAGATCGTTTATATCTAATGTATCTTCCATACACCAGTATACAAAGCAGAATTTGAACTCCTAGAAGATAACAGATACCAATCTGCAGCGTCATCTATTGACTAATGAACATAATGAAAAATTGAGAAAAATAAAGTAAAATAAAATTTTAACATTTTATAAGAATTTGAGGAATAAACCTCATTGAACTTTTGATATATATATTTTGTTCTATTTTAGTTGTTCAAAAATGAAGCTATATAAAGATGAAAAACATTAATTGATTTTTTATTAATTTAAAAATTTAAGGATATATCGCATAAGAAAAAACACGATACACATGTTCACCCATTCTTATTTCCCCTATTATTTCAACGGTAATTCTGCGAGATTATAACGCTATAAATTGAGTTTTAACACCTAAAGTGAGCAAAGCACAGGTAGACCATTATGTAGCTTTGTGCTTAATAATAAAGACACAAATTATTATTTTGGCATTCCTTACGTGACATAAAATATAAATGTATATGATATATATATATAAATGAAGGAACGACAGTGATTTTTTAAGGACAATAGGCACTTTAAAACTTACAAAATTAACTTTATTTTTCAGTGTGTCATAGAAATTACTTAATATAATTTTGTGATGACAAACTGTAAATTATCATCATTTACTAAATTCGTAGTTTGCAGTTAAATTATGATGTATATTATATTTAATTTGTATTTTTTAAATTATTTTAAGTATTTCTTAAGTAGATGGCGACATTGCATTACTTTGTGTGCAATACGTATGGAGTGTTTGGAAGTATTTTCTATATTTGTAGTTTGAACTAACTCAGTAATTAACTATTTAACGTGTTATACTGTTGCTTTTTAAAATAATACTGTTATCTAAAACTTAAGATAATTAGCAAAGCTGCTGAGTTTGTTGCAGGAACATGAAAGCGGTTGTACAGAGAGTCATGAAGGCTAGCGTTTTGGGTAGGCAAGACTTAAAATTAGATTAAAGCTGTTACTGATTAGTCTCTACTATATATAATTGTAAACAAATGCCATCGTAGGGCGATTAACACTCACTCTGTTATTAATTGTTCCATGAAATTGAGGATGAAAACGTATGAACGATTTTTTTAATGTATTTAATTACAAATTGAGTTAAGTTAAAAACTATTTTTGATATTTATACTAAATTACAGTGGCCTACGACAAGGAAAACTTCATTACTAGTAACGTTATGCTATTAGTAGTATGAATAATTTTATTAACTTATTCTGTGTTTGGAAAGAAATTACTATCTTAATTAATAAATTACAATCTTTTCTTAAGCCATTAGGGCTACAGTTAAAAGTTAGAGTGATCACACCACCGATTTTTTGGGGCATAGCCTGATAGATTCTTTTGGGAGTGAAATGATGAGGTGTTCTGATTTCATTTTTGTTGTAATCTGTAAATCTTATTCACTATTTTATTTTTAAACCTCTGAAAAGTATGAACCAACAGATATGAATTTTTGTAACTGAAAAAGGAAATAACTCAGCATAGATATTGTTGTTTCATATGCAGTTGACAACATAAAATAGGCTGCAGAAGTTGACACAGTATCATTATTTCATAAGTCATTGAACATATGATGTTGCACCCACTAAAAAAGAAGATAAATGCAAGTTGCAGGTGCTGTTCACAGCCAATGTTCCATTTTAAATCCACGAGGCTTTTATTTGAAGTAACTCAAGAGTGAATGTGTATGACCATTTAGAATTTTATGACAAACTCCTGGTGAGTTAGAAGATTCCCAAATAAAATTGCTTTAGCAGCAGTAACATAAGAAAACATATAATTTTCATTTGATGATATTTACTATTTGCATAACTGATCTTGCTATACTTTTCCTTATAAAGGTAATTATTCCCACTTTTAGGGTGTGAAATCCAGTAACCCTACCCAACATTTGTACAATAAATCCATACTTATATACTTCCTTACTTTCACTTTCTGTGTGTATCATCTTTCTCTCTCTCTCTCTCTTTATATGTATATTTATGCAGTTAAAATGCATGCATTGCAAATAACACCATATTTATTATGATTACCAGTCTTTCTTTATAACTTCAAATCCCACACATTTTATAATATTTAAAAGAACTTTCAAGTTTTAAGTCTTTGTTGTTTTTTTTTGCTTAAAGACTAAATCTAGGAAATCAGTGATGTCGAGAAACCCACTTGTTGAGAAATTTATATGCAAAAACGGCTCGTTTGGGTTGAGAAAATAGTTTACATAGAAGAGCGAACAACGTTTCAACCTTCTTTGGTCATCGTCAGGTTCACAAAGAAAGAGGTAACTGACCGGAAGCTGACCACATGTTTGAAAGGGGTTGTGTAACTGAGTGTCGGAATGTAGAGGGCGGTGTTAGATGTTTGAATATATAATTTTATTTATTTTATTATTTTAATATAGGTATAAAGGCGTTCCTTTATATTGGTTTATTTGTTTTACTTGTTGTATAAGTAAGGCTTCTTTAATTTTGCGTTTGTTTATGTTTGTTTTTTTATTTAGTATTTGAGTGTCTGAAATGTAAACTGTTTTCTCAATCCAAACGAGCCGTTTTTGCATATAAAATAAATCTAGGAAAGTAATGTGTGAGTTATATTAACACAGTCACTAAGAATATCAATGCATGTTTCACTAAGTACCAGTCATAATCTAACCTCTATAAAAGCCAGTATGGGTCAGGTCACATCATACTTCATTTCCCCAAATTGGAGTAGTTATAAAAGCTATAATGTATTTATACAGATAGAATAGTTTGCTTGCTGTCTCTCCATAATGATTTTTATTGATTGCTGAATTAAGTTGGTTTTGTTTCTGTTATGTCACCAATTTTTTAAATAAACAAAACAAGCCTCTTTGTTCAATGGAGACTCTTAAGCTCAAAAGTCAGCACATATTTTTACATTTTTGTTGTCTATACATTTCATTCTATACATAGACTGACAATAATATTAGGTTATACTTTTGTTGCTAAGCAACATGACATAAAAGCCAATGCTGGAACATTGTGTTACCAAAATATACTGGCTTTTCTAACTGGCTTTTTTAGTTGGTAATCTAATTGAGTTTAACCAATAATTATTTCTATGAATACACTGCAGATTTATTTCATGAATGATCTTAATTTGATTAAACCACAATGGTATTTACCAATGTTTGATTGTCTCAACTGTACTTTTCTGCTTCTTTGATGTTCATGCCTTATTTTGCAAAATTTATTTATTTCAGTTAGCTGTGAAACATGAGGATAGTGTATACTATGGGCTGGAGGTGTGGCAGTACTTGCTCCATCATTTTTAGTGGGATATATTTTAATATTATGATAATAAACAGTTATTTATAAACACAGAACAGGGTGACAGAAAGTCACATCAAAGCTATTTTTATTAAAAAATAAATTAATAAAACAACAGTAATAAATAAACTTCTTTTAGATTTTTTAAAGCATTTAAATATGGTCCTTTATATCCATATCTTTACCTATTCAACAGAATGTTGAAGAATTCAAACTAATAGCACAAATTACATCATCAGGCATACACCATTCCATAAATTTTTACCTCTGATTTTAGTGAAACATAATTAAAATCACTTACTTGAACCTAGGTTTCAAAGCTTAACCTTCAACACTTTGCTTTTCCAAACATTTTATTCCCCTATTTAAACAGGCAACCCTTTGGAAGCCAGTCAAACTTTTAAGATTAAACATCTAAATTACATCTATTATTTCAGTTATCCAAAAACAAAATCAACTCTGATGCAAAATTGATAACCTTATGTTTCTGAATAATAAAAAGGCATATTTTATAACACTCTTTCTTGTTCCAAAACCTGTTTTCAAGCCATTTCTGACCCGGCATGGCCAGGTGGGTTAAGGCGTTCAACTCATAATCTGAGGATCACAGGTTTGAATTCCTGTCACACCAAACTTGCTCACCCTTTCAGCCATGGGGGTGTTATAATGTGATGGTCAATCCCGCTATTTGTTGCTAAAAGAGTAGCCCAAGAGTTGGCAGTGGGTGGTGATGACTAACTGCCTTCCCTCTAGTCTTACATTGCTAAATCAGGGATATCTGCGCTAGCCATCCCTAAATTAAAATTCCAAAACAAACATACAAACAACCCATTTCTTAACTTTTTCTCCAGTCTTATAAATGTAAGGTACTAATTGTAACATAGAACATGTATATCAAGGGACTATTTGGTCTTTCAAGTGTGTTCCATCACATCCACCCGAAGAAGAAGAAAAGTAAATATTAAACACCTCCTTTCTTTTCCAAAAAGCATTTAATCAACCCTTTCAAACTTTTTTAAAAGTTTATAGTGATAGTCTTCAATACTACTTGTCCAGTTATACTAAACTTATCCCATAAGCTAATCATCCTGTAAAAATAAAACTGTCTTAAATTTCTGTCCTCTTGTCCTGTTATTTTCAGAGTTATGTAAAAATAAAAAAATTGTGTTTATTCTTTTAATCTTTAAAAAGATCTCATATTCTTTTTTTTTTTTTCATCAAGAGAAAATAAACTAAAAGATCTTAACTTATCCTGTGAGGTAACCTTTGCTTCTCCATTATCATCATGTTAGCATTTCATTGAGGAGACAGAAGCATACACAGTATTTTATGTAAGGCTTAATCAGCAATTTATATAAGAGATAGTATAGTTACTATTTCTTCTTTCACTTGCAATCAGTGTTTTTATAAGTCTGTCATAACATTCTGTTAAAGCTTAACATGTAGATAACAAGATACTATTTGATTCTTTAAGACTGTCCATACACAATCACCCTGTATGTTTTAGGAAATAAATTTTCTTCTTAAGGTCTAGCAAAGTGCTGACTCCACTGCTTCTGAAGAAAACATATTACAGATGTTAATAATCATGTCATAAAAATAACTGGAACCTAGCCTCTCATTTCCAAATCTTACACTTGTTTCCTCATGGCCTTTTATCTTTAGAATATAGCTTAAAGTACTTTATAAATCTCCATGATAATCTTCTAACAATAAGCCAACTATTACAAATCCTCCTTCAGTGACCTAAGCACTGCCGACTTTGACACACAACACCAACAACATGTTAACAACTGCATACATACAAATCAATCTTCTCTCACACCACAATTCCCTGGTAAGACACTAAAAACTAATTCCTGTTCAATTAGTAGAAAAATCACCACCACTGAACTCAAAATTAACATTAAAAACTTGAAAAACACTTTTCCCGGACATGATCAAATACCAAACATTATTCTCAAAAAAATGCTCCAGTCTCCTATTACAACATCTCACAAATATTATGAATATCTCACTTACAACAGGTTATTACCCCGACACTTGGGAAAAAGCCATTATCACCACAATTCCAAAGAAACAAACAAACAGGACTAATCCTGACACCTTCCATCCCATCAGTCTCTTAAGTTGTCTTGGCAAACTGAGGGAGAAAATAAGTTCAAATTGCCTCCTTCATTTCTGTGAAATACATAGCATTCTACCCGAATCTCAACATGCTTCCAGGAAAAACAGACGAACAATAGATCACCTCACACAACTCACTGAATCAGTTTACAAAGCATTCAATAACAATCGGGTAACCATAGGTGTATTTTTAGATGTTAAAAAAGCATTTGACAGTGTTTGACATAATGCCATTAAGTATAAACTAACTAATATGAAAGTAAGTCAAACTATTATCAAATGGACATCGAACTTCCTTACGGATAGAACAGCTCAAGTAAGAGTCAACAAAATTTTATCAAAATCTTTCAAACTAACTGCCAGGAGTGGTCCAAGGATCTGTCTTCTCACCACTCCTTTACATTATTTTTGTTAGTGATATACCTTTTCCTAGTCTGATATACACTTATAATTCACAATTCACTGACGATATTGCTATCTGAGTATTTCTAGAAACCCACTAATGGCCATGTCTCGTGTTCAAGAAACACTAAATACTGTCTTGAGCTGGAGCAACAGGTGGAGAGTAGTTTTGAATTCAACAAAAACACAAGCAATCACTTTTTATAGGAAATTAAAAAGACACAGAAAAACTCTAGAAAAAGTAAACATCTCACTCAGCAGTATGCCCATCAACATGAGTAAGCACATCACATTCCTTGGAATCACTTTTGACTCCAGATTAACATGGAAAAACATGTTAACAACATACACTTATCCATCAGAAACTGCATCTTACATTTGATGGCCATATCTAGCAAGCACTCAGTATGCTCACCAGAAACCATTATCCAAATATACAAGGTTTACATCTGTCCATTTATAGAATATGGATGTCAAGTCACACACAGTATGTCTCACAACAAACTACAGAAGATCCAAATACAACAAAATAAAATATTAAGAACAGCAAACCAACTACCATCATACACACTTGTTAACTGCACACACAAAATCAGTAACCTACCCACCCTTAGGAACAGGCTTACAGAAATATACAAATATTACTTAAAAGCAGAACATAGAAACAAACTAACTGCATCATTATGTAGATTATCCAGTGCACCTACAAAATACATTTCACCATATAACATATTTCAACAATTACAAATCACTCAACAAAATATATAATCATAGAGAAGGTGAATATATGTTTAAATTTATATGTATTTCCCTTCAGATCCAGACACAAGATAGGTAAAACTTTCAGTGCCTGTCGTGTGAAAGTGGGTTTTCTTGGGGCACTCCTGTTTCTCTCCACATCCAAATGTGGCATTGGATCTTTAGATCCCAGCCAAGGCAATATTTTTGCCTAGCTCTGGATCAGGCTGTTTTCAGTTGATATTTCACTGGCTTTTTGGACTTCGGGCTCTGGCCTGGTTTTCTTCTCTTGTGTCGGTTTAGTCTCACGTCCCCTTTTCTCACCTGTCATTTTTATAATTCCCCACTGCACTTCATCACCTTAAACAACTCAAAGTAAAATACAAGTAAATTCTCAAGCAAAATTAAATAATCTTTCATGTGAGTGGATGAAGAGGAACCACAAGGTTCCTGGCCACCCTTGTTGGGGAGAGAATTCTTCTGACTTCTCTCTCTCTAAACTAAATCCCTGCCAAGATCGTTTGCATTCTAAAAATAAAATTATCTTTTACCCTCCTTTCTCAAGCACAAACATGTTGAGTTTATATTAGATGTAAGCATTCTTTTCTGCTTTTATGAGTTCCTATAATTACTAACCTAAGCTTCTTCAATTAATACCGTAGTCATATTACCTGCTTCAGAAGCAAAAAGACTAGCTTACTGGTTCACCAGTTGTTCTGAATAATGAGTGAAGTTAATTCAAAATAAAATGAGTAAGTAATATTGATAACAAACAACTTGTAGTTAAAATAAATTAACAAGTTAGTGTTGTTAAAAACATAAAAATAATTTTGATCTTTAACAAGTCAAGTGAAAACAAAAAAAAATTACAGTTCATCAACTTAATCTAGTTCATATCAAAACAATTCAAATAATTTATATTATAAATAGCATCTGCACCAAAACTTTCTGAAATATTGTATGAATGAAGACATAAATTTGTTAAAATTCTCTCAAAGCTAAAATGATTTTGGATACTGTGTGTGTATATACACACATAAGCAAAAGTATCTGTCTGCAGTTGAAGTCAATCTATAAGTTTAAATTTTTTTATAGATTTTAAAAAGGTTAATTGTATTACACTCATGGTTTCACTTTCGACAGCTCGGAGCTACTTATACCACCCATCAAGAAAAGTAACTGTTGGACATTTCAGTCCTGCTCAGAGCCACCCAACAATAACATAGAGTAAATCTACATTAGTATTCTATAAGTTATGTCACACTTTGTAATACAAATAATAGCATAATTAATTCCTAACAATTTAGTGTAAGATATCCTGTTTGTGAAATATAATTTGGCATCAACATTACACATGACTGTTCTCCAACCATTTCAAAAGTGAATGTTGAGCTTTGTCCATATGTGCAGCTTTTCAAATGGGAGACAGATGAATGCTTAGACAGACACCACAGTTGACAATATGTATAAGATATATAATATATAGAAATATTGACTACAGATCTAAAGAGGCTATGGTTTCATTGTGCAAGCCACTAGTTAAGTCTCATTTGGAATGTTGTTACAGTTTTGATACCCTTATCATAGGAAGGACATTAGTTGTAAATAAAGTTCATAGGAAGGTGCTATCAGATGAATCCAGAGATGGATGGCTATCGACAGGAGGATGGGTTAAAACCTGATAAATTGGTAACTTTAAGATTTTAAAAGATCAGACACATGACTCCAGCTGTTATATTTCTTCAATTTGATGTTAAATTTGCAAAATGCATATTGCTGTATAGATCTGTAGGTGTGGTAGCATCACAAGGTTTTGAGAAAATGTTGATAAATAAGGAGAATGAGGCTGGGCTTAGTAAGTAGTTTTCATTTTGTTGAGAGAGGTTGGAATTCAAAACATTCTTGGTGGGCCAAAAGGTCCCTTGATAGTTTAGTTTATATCTTCATATATGTACAATTAACCTTCACAGCTTAACATAAAATATATCACTGAATAAAAAAAATAAAATAAAATGCTGGCTGCTAACAAGTTGTATTATTGTACTAACTTAATTTATGAAATGAACTTACAAACAAATATTTATTTTTAGTAACAGAAAAAAAATGTGAAAAATACTTTTTATGTTACAAAAGTAAAACAAATAGCAACATTTGAAATGTCAGTGCACGTATTAATTTTATATTGTTGCTTTTAAGATATACTGTTTCTGTAGACTATTCAGACAAACACACACACATATATATATTTTTTTTCTTTCTTTTAGTGAATGATGAAGTGGTGAGCTCAATTGGGAAAGGATTGTGTGTTCTTATTGGAATATCACGAGATGATACGCCAAAAGACATGGAATATATGTAGGTTGAACTTTTTTATTTCCCACTCCTGAAAACAATTTTAATAAAGTACAGTTAGTTTAGATGTGATTCTTTATGAGAGATGTTAAAACAGATATTTTTATGTAATATAAGTTTGCTGGCAAAAAAGTTGTCTTGCAATATTAGTACATGTCACGTTTCTGTTATAACCAAAAATTCATAATTGTTATATTTATACCTAGTTCCATTATTTAATAAGTATCAAAACATGAACATGCATTTGAAAGTAAAAACAAAGAGTTGTTAATTACAATATCTTGATGATTTTATCAGGCTTTGCTTAATTGTTAAAATTAAATTATTGTATTGAATAGATTGAAAACAAGGTATAGTACAACTTTCAGTCTACAATGCTCTATGCAGTATATGCTTAGTTCATTTTTTTTAAATACTCATCTTTATAAAATCAAACATTCATTAATTACTCCAATGTCACAAAATTCAAAACTTCTCATTATAAGCATTTATTATGATTTTTATTAAAAAAAGAAATTACTGGCAGTGTCACCATATACCAATGTGAAATTTATACTGGGTTCTTTTTTCTTAAATTTTTATCTGTTATATATAAAATTAGTTAATAAAATTAGCCAAGCCATATTTATGACTGTAAGGTAAAAGTGATATAAAACACCAAAGAACAATGACTGCTAACCAGATCTTTCCAACTTTGCCTCTTGTGGCATCTCTTATTCAATATCACAAAGTTCAAAAGAGATTCTTTCCAACATACTTATGATCATAGGATCTTCTCCAACATATAGCAGTTCTAGTGTAGTGATCATCTTTTATTTATTTTTTCTTGACGTAAATAGTTATGCTCTATATTAAGCTCAAAGTTTCCATTTGGTACTTTCCAGTTTTCTTGAAGGTTTGAACTTAAGCTCTTTTCTGTTTTTATACAGTTTTTATCTTTTGTTCTCTTTCTTTCTTATAAAAAGATGTCTCCTACACTATTGTTTTCTCAGATAATGTTTTGCAACTGCTGAGACTTGACTTGAAGGTTAAGTTAGGTACAATGGAATCTGTTAACAGGTTAACAAGGAGAGCCTGAAGATGACCTAAGATGGCCAAAATGTTGTTCTTTATTTTAATTAAAGTGCTAATACCCATACCAGCATTCTTGAGAATACATTTTTACTTCAAGTGGGTTTCTTATCATCACAAATTCATGGTGCCTACTTCAATCATTCATAAACCAGGAGAAAAAAACCCACATGAAGGTAAGAAATGACTGCACAGTAAATCAGGACAGAATCAAAAAGTGATTAAAACATAACAAATCAATCAAAGGCTGGTGCTTCCTGGTTTTCTTGGGTATTACAAACAGCCTGGAATAAAAATGTGGAGAAGGATGAGTTGTAGGTTCAATGTCTTTCTGGGAGAGATTATGGATTTTCTTACTTGGTCATTTGACCAGGGGCTTTAGTCTTCTTATTGTATGTTATCAGTTTGCCCTTTTCCTCACACCTGTTGCAATATCTCTGGTATTGATATTCCTCTGTACTTACACTGTATTTTCTCCATTCATTTTTCAGTATGTGGATTATAGGAGTTCTTATCACTTCTCTGTTCAAACATGCTAGGGTGGTGGACTACAGAGGCACTGTTCTGAATGTGATAATGATGTACAACACAAACAACAATGAAACCATTGATTTGAAAGTAAGGTGGTGGTGTTTTGCTGGTGTTAGGTGATGCACAAGGTAATCCAAGTAAATGTTGTAACTTTGGAGTGAGCCATTAAAATTGAAGTTCACATGTTTGATTGGGATCCCTCATCCTACCCCAAAATGGATGTTGGTTTCTTGTGACTGGGTTTTGGATTTAGAGCTGAATTTATCAACTTAATTCCTCACACATGTATTACAAGTATATCTCTTCCCTCACTCAATTTTATTGTTGTTCAACCTTTTTTTAATGTGAGAATGTTCTATCTTCAGTTCTGCTTCAACTTATTTATTCATTTTTCAATTTTTTCTAAAGGTCTACCTTGACTATTCCTTTGGTTACTAATAATCCTTAGAGCTCTTGTCACCAGAAGACTTGTTGGTCTTGTTTTACCAGTTTTAACCAAAAGCTTTTTATACTTTCAGTGTTCAAACTTCCCATCAGCAGTAGTTTCATGAGTTTTCCAGGAACCTCCTTTCTTGTTCATTTCAGGTATGGTGTTTATTAGTTCTTTTTACCAGGATGGGAAGTTTTTGTTTTGGGTCTTTGGTTACTCTGTGTGGTTTTTTTTCCTTTAGCTTTTTTTTTAACTATTTGTTTATGACACTTCATTCTCTTTCATTTTCCATTGAAGACTTTGAGCTGGTAGTTTCACTTTCTGTAAAAGGTTTTTATTTAGGCTCTCCAGGAGAAAGTGTATTAATCTCTTATGTCCTTGTAATTGATAATATGAAAAGAATATGGAATATTCTTTGTGTACTGACAAAGTTGCTATCTAAAAATAATCATTAAATGTTTAATTTGTTTTTTGAAAATAGGGTAAGAAAGGTTTTAAACCTGCGACTATTTGATGATGCAAATGGAAAGAGGTGGAACCACAGTGTTAAAGATAAAGGGTTTGAAATCCTATGTGTAAGTCAGGTAAGTAGAGGTTTTAAATTTTATGTGTAAGTCAGGAAGATAGAGACTACAAATTTCGGTGATTAGTTAGATGTGTAGCTGAGATAAGCAGAGGTTTAAAATAAGACCTGTGTGGTTAAAGCACCAATCAGGTTAAGAAATAAGATCTAGCAAACCAACGACTGTGACTGGTCGAGTACCTTACTGTGAAACAGTTTCTTATTGTAGAATCAGTATGATTTGAAAGACTTTAAATAATAAAATATCTATTGTTTTGCTTCTTACTATTTACATCCATAACACAGTTTGGGTATGTTTATCCAAAATAAGCAGTAATTAACTTAGTTAACACTCGTGCTAAACTAAAATAGTTGTTTTTTCATACATTATAATTATTGCCTTTTGTGAAATGTGGTTATGTTTCATAATGATCAAAAGTGTAAATCTTTTAGAAACATAAACATAGACTAGAAAATTATCCTGTCTTAAGCTGGATTTTACTGTACTGAATTTCATGTATTGTTATTAGTACAAAGGAAGGAGAAGAAAGGTGTAGCTGTCTAATTGGATACTGTATCCACCATTGTGAAAACTAAGCCCATTCTTAAATAAGGGAGTACTTTAGCTTCAACAGAGATTTGTTTTACATTGGATGGAATATTTTCATCCTCTGGAGAGTGTTCCATACATGTTTGATAGGGTTCAGGTCAACTTTTGAAGATCAGTCTTAACACTCTCATTTCTTCCCATTCAAGATAAGAAGTGATGATTCTAACTTGATGTGGTCAATGTTGTTAACAAAAATGAAGTTTGGCCTGACTGCACCTGCATAAGTACTTGCTATCGTATAGAGAATCTCAATGTGATAGTTAAAGTGAGGGTACTCTTTTGGAAGACATGGAGATACATTATTTCCTTTATGCTTCATTTAGTCTACAATACAACAGTTTGTATTCCATATTTTATAACACACCATGGTAAGAAATGTTTATCATGTTGCCTTCAGAATAATACACCCGTCAGTATACTTCAGACATAATTTTGATTTGCCAGCAGTGTGGAGTCATTCAATTATTAGTGTTCCATTTAATATAACCTATAACCCATTTCCAACATTCCTGGATGTGTCAGGGGTTAGATGTGTGTAGATTAAAGCTCTTGTGGACACTGCACCAACCTCTTGAAGCAGGCTGTAAACTACCTGTTTAAAAATTCTAACCATCTGCTACAGTTTGAAAGTAATATCCCAGTTTGCAGGACATCAGAGATTCAATTTCATTTTTAGATGCTGATCTTTCTGAGTGGTTGTGATTTATTCTGCACCTTCTCCATGACCTCCTCCATGTTGTCTAATGACTATCACTGATTTGGTGTTGACCCTAGGCTTTGTAACACATGCAGTAATGAGTGACATGACAAAGAACTTCCCCATTTTGAGGCATCCTTATGCTTTTTCATTTCCTTTTACCTTAATTGATTCTAATTTTCCTCATAACCATTATGCTTATTTTTAAGACAATGTTGGATTTGGAAACAAATGCTTTTTCATGTATTGAAATTTATGAGTGTTCCAGTTTGCTTCTAGAATTTAAAATTTGGTATGAATTCATCAAAACATTTCATACTTCAAATCTTCCTGGTTCAGGCTTGATGTGAAGCTATCTGATTGGTCCTTCTTTTTGATCAATATCAGTTTAGTATATTATTTGGGAAAGTAAGTCCACTATTTCCTCATAATTCTAAATGCAAAGCAGTCTTATCCAAGGTCCTTTGTTAACCATAGTGTTCCATGTCCTGTCCCTAACTCCAGGTGCAATAATCAGCATTCATCTTGCCCACTCAGTTGGGGAGTGAGGATGAATGTTCATAATTCCAGACCAGATGATTTCTGTCCCTTTGGTTGAGTTAGGCAGAGACGATCATGTCATTTCAAGCATGTTGTTTTTCAGACTTCTTCAGATTTTGCTTACTTTCTTGTTATGATTTTGGTGGTTTGGAACACTTCATTCCATGGCTACAGATTGGGAATGAATCACACACGTATGTATGTCTAACATTATGGTGCAATTGCTTGAGCCACCAAAATGGGATATAGGGATTAAGACCACTTAATTCCAACCCTGAGTTGTGGAACATTTGCCATTGGGTTGGGACTGGCCTGTAGTGATAAATACTTACACTCATTTACACCCTTGATACAGGAATTGTACTTTGGGCAAAGAGAATACCTGTTCTTAATGTAGTGTGGTTTCCTCACTTAGGCACCACTATTGTGGTACAACCTTGATCTGTTGAGATGCTTTCTGTATATATAATGCCCACACTGGCCCTTCAACCTTTTCACTGTGGGATTCTAGGTATAGTGTCAGCAGATGGTAAGTATGTTTTGAAAAATAACATTTTCTACATTGAAAATGTATTTCCAATAATAGTTATTTCCACTGACACTTTCCCACTCTTCCTGCCCACTGAGATCTGGCATTAGTGACTGGGATGGTGTCCATCTCAAAAAAGTGATAACATTATTTGAATTATATACAGTACCAGGATAGAGGACAACACACTGATGGAGATGGAGAGGCTATCACCATTGATGTATGAGTGGGATATAAAAGACTGGAGTAAGTGAGAAAAAACATCCAATACTTATATGGGCAAAGCTGAAACCTTGGAGGTGGAAGAACAACTACAGTGTTAGCTGAGGTAAGTATTACTGGAAATACATTTTCAATGGAGGAAAATGTTAACTTTAGAAACCTAAAACTAATTTTTTGATTTTAATTCATTTTCATGTCACTCTCCTTTTGCTAATACTCAACAATATACATTGTTGCTTAGCAACAAAACTATCATAGTATTATTGTTAGTGTTACTTTGTGATTTATTTTTATTTTCTCTGTTTCTAATAATCTTGGTGATATAAAAGCAAGCAGTTTAATTCAAAAATTTCTTTTTAAGTTAGTGTTGGAAGTTTCCATTAATCAAACAGTTACATTACTATTTCAGACAAATCTGTTAAATTAGTTAAGGATGCAGAAGAAATAAAGGAAAATGTGTTTCTTAATGGTTGTATAAAAGAGCAATTCTTGCAGCTCAAAATTATACCATTTATGACAACAATGATCAATTATTGAGAAAGGTTCCTGGACAAGAATTAACCTTTAGATCAGTGGTTCTTAACCTTGTTGGAGGTACCGAACCCCAGAAGTTTCATACTTGCATGCATTGAACCCTTAGTAATTAGAAAAATAAAATATAATTTTTTTCAAATTCAAAACATAAGTAGATATTTTATTAGTGCACAAAATGAACCATGCATCAGTTGCACATAATATCACTGTGTTCAAAGAACAAAACCAACAAAACATGAATTTCACACAAAAACAAAAACATAACTCAATGAATATTTACTGCAAATCAATGTGACTTTTGCTGTTGCCTTTCAGAGACAAGTTCAGAAATGTGCAGCTTCACCTTGGCAAGTGCCACTCTCATATCACTTTTACAACAAAGTCTGTTCCTTTTCTTCGTTTTTATGTCTACCATCCTTCAAAAGGATTGCTCGCAAATATGTTATAACAAACGGTATGAGTATCTTAAGGGCTTTCTTAGCAATAAGAGGGTACGCTACGATTTGGTGACACCAAAATGTTGAGAGCGTTGTTGTTCTGAAAAGTTGCTGTTGAACCTGACTCTGCTGAAGTTCAATGATTTCTTCGAGGTATTCATTATTGACATTTGCTGTCGCAACACTAAACGTGAACAGCTGTCTCACCCATGCTGGATATGACTCTCTGGTGGGGAAGTATCCGTCGAGAGACTTTGCGAGCTCATCTAAGTGCATGGCAATTGCTTGTTTCAGTTCTCCTGGTACAAAAATGTCTCCTATTTCAGACACATCTTCAATCTTACTTACACAGTCGTCCAGCAGGGGAAAGTTCCATAACAGTAGCTTTTTTTGAAAAGCCTGCAGGTTTTCTTCCGCTTCGATGATGTTGACTCCACAACCCTGCATCTGTTGATTGAGAGCATTGAAGATATTGGTCATGTACGCCAAAATGAGAATGAACTCAGATTTTTCAAAGCAATCTGCATGACAATGTTGGTGCTCTCGCAAAAACAGGGCTAATTCCACACGCATGGCAAAAACACGATTCAGCACCTTTCCCCGGGATAACCACCCAACGTTAGAATGGTACAGAAGTACCTCGAATTCAGAGCCCATTTCATTACACAGCTCTTTGAAGATGTAGTGTTTCAGGGCACTATTTTGCACAAAGTTCACACATTCTATGACAATTTTTAATACTTCTGCCAGTTTTGAAGGCAAGGTTTTTATTGCCAACACGTCTGTGCAGAACACAGTGCATTACAATAACATGTGGTGCATCAGCTTTCACCAATGCACCAAAACCAGAGTTTCATCCCAGCATGACTGGAGCTCTGTCCAAACAAACTGTAGAAACCATATCCCACGGAAGATCGTTGTCTCTGAAGAAGTCATCCACAAGTTTCTTCACATCGGCTGCCTTAGTTGTTGTTGTAAGAGGCTTACAAAATAAAAAATCTTCTTTTATCTTGTCATTTTTCACATAGCACATGAATACAACAAGCTGGCTTAGATTGTAAATGTCGGTGGTCTCGTCAAGTTGAAGGCTGAATTTTGCTGGGCTTGAAATCAGATCTGCAACTACCTGAGCCAAGATGTCATCGCTCATGTCATCTATTCTGCTGCTGATGGTGTCATTTGAAAGAGGAATTTAGGATAACTTATTTTCAGCAGCTTTTCCCAGCATGATATTCGCCATCTTCAATGCAGCTGGTTTTACGAGTGCTTCACCAATGGTGTGTGGTTTGCGATCAAGTACACAACTTTGTATGATGCAGTGAGGATTGGTTTGTTGATGGGTACAAAGCCAAGAACAGGCAAAGAAGTCTTTTCTTTGAACCTGGCTCTCTTTACCTTGAATTCAGAAAGCGTTGTGTTCTTGTATTTCCCATCTCCATGCAGCTTCAGAGAGTGTTCTCTTAGCCTCTGCCAGTGTTAGACTAGAATTGCTCAACTTGGCATTGCAAATCATGTATTGAGGATGTTGACTCCCATCATGTTTCGTTATATCCATATTGTACGTTTTAGTCCACCCAATTTCTATTTTTGCTCGACATAGTTAGTGTGAAGGGATTGAAAGATAAGGAAAAAATCACAAATGACGCATGATCACTACAGTCACAAGTCGACTGCTAAGCACACGAAGTTCCCTGCAGCACAGATAGTTAAGACCAAGTGATGTGATGTGATCAGCTGCAGCCAATGATGGCCAAGTGGAGCATGATGTCACGAATCATATGAGTGGGGTGAATGGAATGGACACACACACAGTGTGTTTGTCTTGACCTCCACCGAACTCCTGAGACTGACTCACTAAACCCCTGGGGTTTGATTGAACCCAGGTTAAGAACAACTGGTTTAGACCAATTTTCAGTGTTTCACTACAGATCATGCTGTGATTCACCCAACTGAATTCATAAATTCTCTAAGATGCATCAGGGATGCCAATACACATTCTGAAATTAAAGGTTGATTCACCAATAATGTTGGATCTAGTGAAAATCTATTTATATAGTTAGAAGAAGGAACTATAGCCAATGTGTTATATCAAGAAACATTAATTTAGATTGTGTAATTTTTGCTTTGAAAATCAAAAGCTCAGATTAAAAATGAAGATGTTATGAAAATTGAATTTTTGAAATACATGTTATTAAAATTAATTTTGTTGTATTTTTAGATGACTATTTCAAGCAATTTGGGTATCTGTGTAGAGAACGGATAATTTTTCCAATGTGATACAAAGTTCATGAATATTAACTCAAGGTTTACATTCTAATCTAGATGGCATCAAAGCACTGACTGCTTCTTAACATCCTGTTGAATATTCCTTAAATACATTACTCAGAATTTATTTTAGTATAAGTAGCTTGCTCCAAATTCTTTGATTACTCATACCGTCAATGATTCATTCATTTATTTTTAAATGTCCATGAGGTCTGTTTCTTTGTTGTACTTTGACCACAAATGGCTGGCTGTGGCAGCCATAGAGTTTACCATGTGTTTTGTGCTCATGGTTTGTTTTACATGTTTGTGAAGTCTGTAAATCCTTCTCTAATAGTAAGACTCCATGCCAAATAAAGTTAAGAGCCTGTCATCATTGGAGTATTTCCATAAAAACATAACTTTTATGTAGTCCTGCTTTCCTTTTGAAATGACTATGTAGAGTTAAAAAAAAAAGTCATCAGTCTAGATTTTCCAAATTTTTTTATCCTCAGCAAAGCCAACAGTAATCTGATACTCCTAGTAAAAGAAACAGCTTACCTCAAACAATATTACCTCAAAGTCAATAATATGGACTTTTTCTTTAATCCATAAATATTTATTTTAATTTTGCATATTGTAAATTCTGTGTAGTTAAACATTATTATTGTGTTACTTAAACTAAATGGCCAAAGACTGACTGAATGATGTATCAACTGATAGTCAAAATGGGTCCAGTACAGCTTGACCACTTAAGTGCCCTCAATGTGGATTCCTGTACATTCTGTTCTTTTAGAGTATCTCCTATGGGATCTAAATATCCACCCACATGTTTGTCATGAGTGGCAACCCATGAAGGGGAGGAGAGGTTCCTGATGGTTGAAGAGTTCAAACCTAACACACCACTTTGGCCTTAAATTCCTGTAGACGGACGGTCTTGGGGTGGCTCCCCTAGGGTCAGTCGGCTGGTCCACATGGGCTAGGGTCAACCAAATACCAGTGTTGGATGTTCTCAGCAGGTGTTGTGGACATTGTATCTGATGCTGGTGTTTGGGTATAGTGCTCATGAAAACACAGTATTGCTGCAGTGTCCTTGTTTGGTGCTGTTGTGCATCCCTTCATAGTGCTCCATAGTGGGTGGCGTTAGTGGGTAGCAAAACATTTTTTCTTTATTATGGATTTCCCAAATAAAATCATCAATAAAATAGTGAAAAAACAGTCCATAGGTAAACAACCACATCTTGAAGATTCTGAGCAGCAATCTTTAACATTTGTAACACCTGTACCTCATTTTCTTATATTAAATTCTTTTTCAGATAAATCTTTATCGCAAATGCCTACATTTTTATTCAGAAGGGACTAGATTGGCTTGCTGGTTCTCCAAAGTCAGTTAAAAAACTTTGCTCTGGTGATATATTGATGGAAACATTCACTCCTAAACACAGTGAACTCCTCTTACATTTGAAAGAGATTGGGATATACCCACTGATCTTACTCTCCATGCTACTTTGAATTCATCACAAGGAGTTATTGTTGAGAGGTATTTGAAGAACATTCCAGAGCTGAAGATTCTCACTGGTTTCTCCTCCCAAGAAGTTTCTGCTGTTAGGCATATCTCTACTTGCAAAGATGGAATTATGATGCCAACCAGTGTCCTCATTTTAACAGTTTCATCATTGCATCCACCTGCCCCCATCAAGGCAGGTTATCTTAATTGCAAGGTATGGCCATATATTC
Organism: Tachypleus tridentatus; assembly: GCF_004210375.1. Lineage (NCBI taxonomy): Eukaryota > Metazoa > Arthropoda > Merostomata > Xiphosura > Limulidae > Tachypleus > Tachypleus tridentatus. The sequence goes on from NC_134830.1 coordinate 43,558,735, forward strand.
CAAGCCCTCTCAGATGTTTCCAGTATCAGCGGTTTGGTCACTCAGAGACATCATATCGTGGCTCCTTGATGCATGCTTGTTGTTGCAGTGGCAAGGACCACGATTTTTATGAGTTGCATCAGTTGCAATGGCTCTCACCTGTACTACTTTTGTTCTTGCTCTAAATGATGGGAAGAAAAAGAGGTGCAGCATTTGAAAACAATTCAAAACATTATTTACCCTGAGGCTTGAAAGTTGCTGTCTACCACTTCACCTCAAATGTATGCTGCTGCACTTCATTCCACTACTACAATAGAGTGCAGATGGGTTTCTTTATGCCTCTGAAAAAATTTTTCTCAACCATGTGAAAAACCTTTTGGCCTACATGGTTAAGAAAGTTGATAGATCAATGTCAACATCTATCTTTGTATCTAACATTCATTCCAGCAAACCTCAAGATACACTTACTTTGGTTCCAGGTACAGGCATTTCCTTAGGTACATCTTCTTCTCCAGCCCCAGGATGCAAAATAATCATTTGTTCACTTCCTCAGTTGCTGGAATCCTCTTCCAGTGACAGAGACCTGCTCAATTGACCCAGGGCAAGATCCATGGAGGTCAATTGGCCTCCCTTGATTAAAGAAAATAAACAAAAAAGACATGATAAAAAACAGAAGGGCTCTCCACCCAATTTGCCTACACATAAAAAATGGCCACTTTGATGCAGTGAAACTGTCAAGGTTTACATTCTAATTTAGATTACATCAAGGCACTGATTGCTTCTTACCATCCTGTTTGTCTTTTCTTACAGGAAACATTTCTGAAACCTGTTGATATAGTCACCTTTTGGCAGTTTTCTTTGTACAAAAATGACAGGTTATGTGATGGACAAGTGCATGGAGGGTAGCACTGTTGGTTGATCAGAATCTGCCCACCCTATCTTTGCCACTTGACAAAGCCTTGGAGGCTGAAGCCATTTATGTTTTCTTGTGTTGTACCATCACTTTTGTTCTCTCTACCTTTTTCCTGAAGAGACCTGTGATCAATCAGACTTTGATGCTCTCATTGAACAGTTGCCATCTCCCTTTTTAATCCTGGGGAATTTTAATGGACATAATCCTCTCTGGGGAGACACTGATACTGATTGGAGAGATCACTTTGTAGAGTGTATGCTCTCAGATCACAACCTTTCTCTTTTCAATACTGGTTCTTATACTTGTGTTCATGCACCTAGTCAGTCCTTTACTGCTATTGATATCTTAATTTGCTCTTATGGGGGGTTGACAGTAACCCACGAGGCAGTGATCATTTTCTTATTATTTTGAGAGAGACTGGCCATGGTCAGTGCCATCTGACCTGCATGCCCTGGTGGAAGCTAGGTTAAGCCAACTGGCTCTTTCACTGCTCTTGCAGAACTTAATCCTGCCATCATTTGTAAGATGATTACATGGCAGGAGTGACTGATTGTATGATGTCGGTAGCTGCTTAATGTATTTCTAAAACCTTGACACATTTTCCACAATATCCTTGCCCGAGGTAGAATCCTGCCTGTCACATGGCACGGAAGGCTTAAAAACAGGCCTGGGATACCTTTTGTAGGTATCCTACACTCTCGAACCACATTGCTTTCCAGCAGGCCTGTGCAAATGCTCAGCAGGTAAGGCATCAAAGCCAGAAGAAATCTTGGATTGATTTCACAGCCAGCATCTCGTCTTCCACCAGTTCCAAAGTCATATGGGACAAGATTCTAAAGATCAGTGGGCAGTATAATTCTGTCCCCTTTTTGATCTTGCTCTCTGATGTCCAGAAAGTAGCTGATGCCCCAAGCATTGCCGATACTCTTGGTGAAAGCTTTTGCTGTGAATCTAGCTCTTCTGCTTCATCCTCCACCTTCTTAGTCATCAAGTCTCAGCCAGAGTGATCATCTCTTTTTTTTTGAGCTGCTCATTTCTACGACTATAGTCGCCCCTTTACACTGATGGAACTCGAACTGGTCCTTCATAGGTCTGGCAGTACATCGGTCAGACCTGAAGATATACATTACAAGATGCTGTGCCATCTGTCTCCTGCTTCTTTTGCTATTCTTCTGATTCTTTTTAATTGGATTTGGCAGGAAAAATATTTTTCCTGAAGCTTGGTGCCAGGCTATTGTCTTACCTTTCTCAAAGCCTGGATAGGATACCAAAATTCCTTCAAGCTACCATTCAGTTGTTTTGACCTCAGAGAGGATGGTTAATGCTCATTTTATTTGGTTCCTCAAGTCAAACAACCTCCTCTTGCCCACCCAGTGTGGGTTCCGATGACAACTCTCCACCATGGATCACTTAATTCAACTTTAAACATCAATCAGAGAAGTCTTTCTCAAATGACAACATCTTGTATCAATATTTTTTTACCTTGAGAAGGCTTATGATACTACATGGAGGTATGGCATTTTGCAAGATTTCCACTTGTATGGGTTACATGGTCATTTGTCCATTTTTATTAAAAATTTTTTAATGGACAGGTAATTCCAAGTTTGTGTGGGTTTGACACTTTTGTGCTCTTTTTTACAGGAACTTGGAATCCCTCAGTGCTGTGTTTTGAGTGTCACACTTTACAGTATAAAGATTAATGCCATCACTGAACAACTCCTTCTTACTGTTGCAAACGGGCTCTATGTTGACAACTTTCACATCTCATGTCAGTCATTGAACATGAGGTATATTGAGCAGCAGCTACAGACTGCCCTCAATTGTTTACTGAAGTGGACCACAGTAAATGATTTTAACGTCTCTCTCTCTGAAACCATTTCCATGCACTTTTGTCACCATTGGGGTATTCACCCAAATATTGATCTCTATGTCAGTGAAGTTGTGCTATTCATGGTTCTTAAGACAAAGTTCTTGGGGCTTATCTTTGACTGTAAACTGACCTTTGTACCACACATCAAGCAGGTATGAGTCAAATGTACAAGAGCACTGAACATTCTCTATGTCCTCTCTTCCACCACTTTGGGAGTAGATCGATGTTCAATGCTAAAGATATATCATGCTTTTATTGGATCGAAACTAGACTATAGGTCCCTGGTCTATGGCTCTGCCAGGACCTTGGCCTTGAAGATGCTGGCCTCTATTTATCATCAGGGACTTTGGCTCTTCACCAGGGCTTTCTGCACTTCCCTAGTCTAGAGCTTGTACACAGAGTTTCATGAACCTCCTCTACACCTTTGTTGTTTGCAACTGTCTTTACTGTATGCTTCAAAATTTTAATCCTTAGCACAGCATCCCACTTGGGGTTGTGTTTTCCTTCCTCAGTGGGCCATACTTTTTCAGAACAGATGATCTGCCATTCTTCCTGTTAGCATTTGCTAACACAGTTGGATGAATTGGGTCTGTCCTTTGATCACTTCGCTGTATCCATTGGTCAGCCCATCCAACCATGGCTTATTACAATCAACAAATGTGACCTTTCTTTAAATCATCTGAGAAAGGCATATACTCCTGATTGGAAGTACCATCATTTATTTGCTGAACAACTTTTGAACAATCCTTCCATTCCTATTTATAGAGATGGATTGAAATCAGGTGACTGTGTGAGCTCTACTATGGTTTCTTGTGGTTTGATGGTTGCGTACAGAATCCTTTGTACAGTTTCTGTGTTTACTGCTGAACTGTATGCCATTTCTCTTGCTCTGGATTACATAGAATCTAAGCATTACTTGAATTGCATTATTTATACTGACTCGATTAGTTCTCTACTGGCCCCTGAATTGCTTCATGTTAGTTCTCACTCTGTTCTAACCAATATTCAAAACTGACTGGCCCATTTCTTTTTAGACATCAACTTCTATCCAGTTCTTCTGGATACCAGCCACATTGGTATTTGTGGGAATGAGCTCGATGACACTACAGCTAAGTCTCTCTGCTCTGGTGCTGTCACTGCTGTGCGTGTTCATGGACTATGGTCCTGTATTCAAGGCTCAGTTCCATGCCAGTTGGCAGTCAACTTGGAGTGAGCAATGTGAAAACAAGCTTTTTCCAAATAAAACCTTGTACTGGACTTTGGTCGTCTTGTTTCCGTAAGGATCAGAAAGAAGTAGTTGTCCTAACTAGACTATGCATTGGTCACAGTTTTTTTAATCTGGAATTGATGCACCAATGTATTGTCTGTATAACATTCAGGCCACAATAAGGCACATTTTACTTTCTTGTTGTCATTATGACTTTCAACAATGGCACCATTTTAGATGTGTTTGTCCCAAAATTTATCCATAATGTTGGACAGTATCATTGGTGATGGTGACACTATCCACCTTACAAATGTTTTTAGTTTCCTAAAGGCCATTGACCTTTTTAATGCTATTTAAGTTTTTAATTCATAAATTAGTCCTTTTTTTTAATATGATTCCTTTTTATGAATTAAAGTACAACCAGTTTAATATGAAATTAGGAAATGGCTATAAAGTCAAATAAATTGAAACCTGGACTGAAAAGGCCAATTTCAGGTGTCTAACACTGATGTTTGAAGTTGCTCATTAGTTGTCCTGGTGAGCTATAATAATTAAAATTATGCTACAGAAAGTTGTTTAAAACTTGTATTACTTTACTTTCTGAAAATGGCCGTGACGTTAAATAACTCAAAACCTGGACTGGAAAGGCCAACTTCAGGTGACTAATGCAGATGTTTGAACTTACCAGTTAGTCATCCTGGCAAGTTATGATAATTAAAATTATGGTACAAAAAGTTCTTTAGACCTTTCTCTTTTACTGCTGTAAACTAGATATTTTAATTTGATTTAACACTATTTAAATTTTTAATTCAAAAACTAAACTTTGTTTTGTTTTACCTTGATTCCTTTTTATGAATATTAACATTTTTTTTTTACTTTTTACCAGATGTTTGGTGCAGATAGCTCAGTTGGTTTGTGCCATAAAATGCCAAACCAACCACCCAAGTCATATACATCTACATTTTGGGTTTTTATTTATTTTTATATTATTAATTTTTCATAGATTTGTCTCTGTTACTGAAAGCCATAGTGTTTCCTCACTTCCTGTAAATGAAGGATGTTACACTGATTTGTTTTCTGTTTTTTGAGGCATTAGTTGATTTACAAATATTAATGGTTGTCATTTCACTTGCTCTTATTGTTTCACGTTACAAATACTAGAGAAAAGCATTTTTTTGGGTTTCCCATTTTGTCTATTTTACTTTCCTTCTCTGGTACTGAGCAATAGAATGATAGTATTGTACCAGCCATACTTATCTTAAGTTTACCATTTTACGTTTGTATTCTACCTATTTAGTAATGCAAACTCATTTCAAAATTTGCTGTATACTTCAGCTTTTAGTGGCAAGTTTAGATTGGTGTTTCTCATAGTTATAATTCAGGATTTTAAATTTTTGGCAAATGTTTATCAAAAGTTTATAAAAATGGTAGTTATGATAATTTTGCATCTTTCTGTTTCATGTATGTATAACATATTGTTTTCTTATTTGCACAGTAAAAACATCTTTATTAATCTCTCTGAAATAAGAACTTGCGTATGTGTTGATTACTTTTGTAAATTTTACTTTTTTTACATAATAGATCTGGGTAAACAAGAGAAAAATACTTTTCTTTAGAAAAGACATTTCATTTTTAAACATTTTCTGTTGCAAATAATAATGATTTAGAACTTTTCCCATAGCTATAAATAATTTCCTAGAATTTGACTTCTAATGAAGTTGTGGCCAAATCTACTGCTGCTTGCTAAAACTAACCACCAAATATACACGCGTAGGTGGTGATTGTATTTCTGATTACATTAACTTAATACAGTATTATAAGAAAAGTAGTGTATTGTACTGTTTTTAGCCTATGAATGTGATTTAAACATTACATTTACTTGTAACTTTACAAACATTACTGTAGTGATTTTGTTAGTAATACAAAACACCAAATATTTTTTATTCATATACATGTGTATGTGTATATGGGTTCTGATGTACCCAAAATATTAATTTTATCTAAATATTTGAGCTTTAAGCCTTTCATTTAATAAATATGATTATTCAGTAATTTCTTGTTACAAATAAAAATAAAACAAAACAGAAAAACTAAGATAAAAAAATTTATGTTGAAAAATATTAAGATTAGTTTTAATGTTGCAAAATCAAGTGGTCTTTAATAGTTTATTACCTTCATACAATATTAGTTTTACTAGTTTTGCAGGTCATTTTCAACATTATCATTTGTAACTGATCAATTTTTGTATCTTGCAGTTTACATTGTATAGTATTCTTAAAGGCAACAAACTAGACTTTCATCAGTCAATGGCACCAGAACAGTCTCAAGTCTTTTATGAAGAATTTCTGCAGAAACTGAAAGAAGCTTATGTCCCTGAAAAGGTGAAAGGTGGGTGATAAAGAAATTTATGTGATGCTGCCAGTGTATGTTACATTGGTACCAAAGATTTAAAACTTTAACTTTAGTATAAAGGTAAAACATTGCTTTAATGTTCTGCATGACTGGGAATTATCAAGTCTTATTATTTGATATTATTTCTTTTAATTAATTTAAATACAGATTATGAGTGAAAGATTTTGATAATATATTTAGTCCTGTTAAAATAGGTCCATGTCTTATGATAGGAATTCCATTAAGAAAGTGTAACATTTATGAAATTCATTGAAATTTTTTAAAGTTACAGAAACCATTGCAGGAAGGTTATTTCACTTTACTGAGAACTCTTGCCACTAATTATTCATTTATAGAGTTGTGATATCTTACTTTCTTTGTGTCTAAGGGTGAAAACTGCCAGTCATTTTAGTGTCAAAACCTGTACTTTGCTGTGTGAAGAAAATCCACAATTATAAAAGGAAAAAACTGGTCTCCTCACAGTAGTTATCTTCCCTTATATCACAAATGCTTCCAAACCTTTTTGAGACAAACTGTACAAGATTTGTAAATTTTTTTATTAGTTGATTATACCCATGATTTTAATTGATATCAATTCTATACTAGTAAACACTAATCTAAAACAAGAAGAACAAAAAGAAACCATTTTTGATAGTAGTTCTTAAATATATATCTTAGAAAAATATATTTGTATGAAGTATGAAGCAAAGTGAGATCCATGTACATGCACAGTAGTTAGATTGGAAGCTCAAGTTATTTAATTTACCTGTTAATTACTTCAATCAAAATAAACTTGAAAACCCCTATTGTTTTGTTTGTACAAAAACTTGGTACTTTGGGTATTTTGGGAAATTTCATTGGAACACATTTACAAAAAGTAACTTACTGTGAAGTTTATTTTTATTTTGATCCTAATACCAGAGGGTACATAAATTAGTCTATGTGAGTTATATTATATAGACCAGTGAAATTAAAGAAACAAAACCTTTTCAATTTCTGTTTTGATTTATAGCATACAAATTCTGAAAAACAATAGTTTTTTTACATGTTTTTCATGTAGATGGAGTATTTGGTGCTTACATGCAAGTTGATATACAAAATGATGGGCCGGTAACAGTACAACTAGACTCTAATCCTCAACAGCCAACAAAGGTGTGGTAGTAAAATTTATATTATTTCATAACTCATGACTGTTTTTCTAAATTAAAAAAATACAAAAACATGTTACTCTTCAAAAAACTAAGTTCTATTGGCTAATGATGTATTTATTTCACACATGTGTATACATGCTCAATGAAGAATAACAAAAGCAAAAATCTTTAAGTTCTAAATTCCTATAATGGGACATATGGACCAAAATATAACTTAGGATTAGTTCTGGAGAAATATTTACTTTTATGTTGTTAAGAAGTTTAAACAAAAATATTATTTCACAAACAAGAGCATGTGAAAGTAATTGTGTTTATTTGAAACAGTCTTTATTCATTAATCAGTTTTAAAATGTTCAGTAGAAGCTGGAAATTCTAACTGATATTCTTGTAATAATAATGATAAACTTGAAGAAACTCCTTAGAAAATACCTGAATGGATTGATTATAAATTCACCAGTAATGTTTTTTTTTTTGTTTTTTTATTCTGACCTCAACATACTTTAAGTTATAGAACTGGTGATAGAAGTGTATGTTTAAAATCAGTAAAAAGTCTTCCACCCTTTTATTTAAAAGAATTGATGTAAAAAGGAAAAACTTAAGTCATAATCATTTTAATTTAAGATTAATTCTTGGAAGCTGAAATCAGTAAATGATTTTGTTTATGATCTTAATTTAAATCTTCCATAACCACACTGGGGTCTATTCTTTATGAAAATATTTAATTTACCATTCACTTTGAAGATTAATGTTGTTATTGTTTTAATAAGTGATATTTAATTGTTATAATGAAATATCACCATTATTAATGCATTTTTAATAAAAATACTAGATTAAAGCCTTCAGATGTTTATCTTTGGCTTGTGCTATATTATTTGGAAAACTTAACATTGTTTCTTATAGATTAAATTTTGTGCTATTTATTTAACTGTACACTGGAATTAATTGCTGTCAAGTTTTTAACTCTTTTGCTTTTACCCATGTAATTAACAGATATTTTTGTAGATCATTTGTCTTTTTTAGAAAGAAAATTATAAGAATTGTTTACACAGACCCATTCTTTTCAGGATTTTTACTTTATGACAATTTTTACTTGTTCTTAAAGAAGTATCCATTTGGGAAATTCTAAAGCAATGTTTATATTAGTCTCGTTTTCATTTAGATAAATTATTTATTCTTATTATGTGCTGATTTTACTTGTACTTCAGAAATACTGAAGCAATATCCACCCTTGTGCAAATTAATTGAAACAAGACGAATAATTATGATTTTTTTCAATTTTTTGTTTTATTTCTGAGAATCCAAAAATTACTCTCAATCTAATACATGATATGACCACCTTTATTTTTCAGAAGATCATTAATCTGCTTTGGCATCGAGTCCACGAGTTAATTTGCAATCTTTACTCATTTTTGGATCGCAGTACCACACCTCAATTATGGCCTCAATTAGCTTATCTTTCATAGTACAGTCTTTTCCCCTAAGTCTTTCTTTACAAATTGCCCAAAGAATTTCAATAGGATTTAAGTCTGGAGAGTTTCCAGGCCAGTCCAGCACCTTTATTTGCATTGTAGTCATAAAATTCAATTTTCGATATGTGGCACGGAGCCAGATCTTGCTGAAAAAATGTCAGATCCATCTGGAAATCTCTTTTTCAAATCTGGAACGACTCTTCTCTGCAAAACTTTGATGTACTGTGGTCCTCCGATGTCATAGTAGCTGAAAAATCTCCAAAACATCTTCTTCAAGGGATGTTTTTCAAACTGATTGATGTGAGATTCTCAAAGTTTCTCACCTGGAGATTTGCGAACATGCAGAATTCTTTGACCCTGTACGAAGAAATGAGTCTCGTCACTGAATAACACCTTCCTCCATTGTTCTTGCATCCAGTTCTTGTAGTTCAGACTCCATTGATACCGTTTTTTCTTCATTGAGTTGGTAAGAAGTTGTTTTTTGACTGGTCTCCTTGCCCTCCTAACGCAATTTCGAATGACGTAATATTCCTCAAAATTTTGTCATATATCCAAAAAATAGATTGACTGTATTACAAAACACAACTAATGATGCCATCTGTGTGAAAAAATGACTATTAAAAGAAATCAGTGGGTGCAGCGAGCCTACACCGGGCCGCCATGCTGAAAATGTTGTAAAATGACCATTTGTTTTAATTAATTTGTACAAGGGTGTAGTTATCAATTTTTATGTACTTACTACCTGAGCTTTATATTTACACTTTGAAGTATTTCACAAATACTGGTTCAGTGGTTCCTAAAGTTACAGTTTCAAAACATATGTTCTTTTAAAAATCACTTGTCAAGTAATGATCCCAAAATACTTTTAAACAGACAGAATACAAGAGAATTACTAGACTTTACTGAAATATATTAGAACACTAACCCTTCTCCTTCAATTAAACATAGGCACTATATACTTACTTAGCTACACAGATGGGTTGCTGGTTGGTAAAGTTTGGGAACCTTCGATCTAGAACATGAAAAAAAATAATTAAATAAATATACTTAGCTACACAGATGGGTTGCTGGTTGGTAAAGTTTGGGAACCCTCTATCTAGAACATGAAAAAAAATAATTAAATAAATATACAAACTAAAGCTCAACTGTTGCAAGTTTTCTTTGATTTTTGTTTTATTGATCAATACACATAACGTGATTTTTGATTTTACAAATTAATTATGTCCCAATGAACAGTTAAATAACTCATTTCTATTTTTACAGAAAGAACCACAACCTAATCATCAAAATATAGAAGAAAACCTGTAACAGACAGAAAGTTGAAGACTTCTGTATTGTATTATAGATAAAAAAAACAATTAGGTTGTATCATAAATGGTTTGATTTTTATATTTATTTGAAATTTTGTACCACATTTAATGGCTTTATTAGTACAGTTCTATCTTAAAACAATAAATCTGGATGAACATCAGAATACCAGTTACTTCCTTTAAAAAAAAATGAACTAAACTTTTCTTTAGCCAGGGAAATTATTAATTTAATTATTGAAACAAGAACATTCAAACTTTTGTGAATATCCTATTATTTACAAACAAGTTTTTCATCATTTTCTTTTTACAGTTTAATTATATTTACAGTAATAGTAATTAAAATTTATATGTTTAACTGTTAACTTGATAAGAAAAAAAAAAGACAAAATGTTAAACTTTCATTCATTTCCAGTAAGAAACAAATCAAAATTTGAGGAAACTGAAGAAGACACTTGATTGAAATGATAGCCCACTTGGTGGCTAAGCAGTATATATGAGGGAATGTACAAACTAAAAAAACAACTTAATTTCAGTATTTGTTATGAACACAGCACAGACAGTGTGTTGTGCAGTTTTGTGCTTAACAGTGATATAACCAAACTTGATTACAAAGGTGCTAAAATATTTAAAATTATTTTTTGTATCTTGTCAACCTATGTTTATTGCTGCTACTTGCTTTTTTCATTTTGTAAATTCCACTATTTATTTTATGTACATACCCAAGCAGGGATATTGGATTACTCCATAAGTTAGTGTGTATGTTTTCTTATAGCAAAGCCACATCAGGATATCTGCTGAGTTCACCAAGGGGAATAGAACTCCTGATTTTAGTGTTGTAAATCTGTAGACTTACCACTGTACCAGCAGGGGATCATAAGTTGGTGATGCATGAAAAAAGGATTAATTTGTTACAAGCAAAAAATGGTGTGCAGCGATTGCTTGATTCTTAGATGTTGTGTGTTAAGGTGTTACACAAAGAATCCTAAGTCTCTCCTTATCTTGTGATGTGCTCAGAAGACATGAACATTATTTAACTTGCTTTTTAAGGGGGACCTACTTAAGAATAGTAAGAAGTTTTTTTTAACAACTATTCTTATGATAATAGATTTATTTCTGTACAACACTTTGTCTCTAACAGTGAGATGTATGTGCATACAATGTTTAAGGTGTAGATAGGCTTACTTCAGTATTCTTCTGAAATGTTTAAAACAATACCAAAAACAAAATATTCTTGTCAAAAATTCAAGCCCTTTCTAAACCTTAATATGTATATATCCTGAAAGCAGTTGAAAACACATTGAATCCAATTTTAGTTCTACATCTTATAAATAACTGATTAATGCCAGTAAATATTTATGTCACAATAATTCATATGTATTGTCATAAATGTGAAATGTTAAAAAATTTTAATGGTAAAACTACACCTCTTTACAACAGATAAATGAATTATGGAAACTGAATTTCTCACCACTTTGAATTTTTCAGTGGACCATAGGAAGTAAAATGTCTAGAAGTGATAAGTTTCTCTATTGGCCAAAGGTGTTAATAGAATACAACCTAAGTTAATAACACTTCCTACAAATATATCGTGACTAAGAACAACTAAAAGAGAATTTTCATAACTGTAACTGTTTGACTTGAAGTGAAAATTTTGGTAACATTGTATTCAAACAATGGTTGAATTTTGGAAACAGACACCAGTGTATTAACAGTTCAGACACAGATTTTAAAAAAGTAGTTGATGCACGTGAACTATTATGTCTATTGATACTTCCTTTCACACATCAACTGTAATGATCTAAACATACAATTTTTTTTACGTAGATCTGTAACTTAAAAATATTGAAATATTTTATCACAATATTAATTGTTAATAGATAGTTTTACAGATTGATTTTTATTCAATTTATACATTAATTGGAAACATAACTCTACAAATATAATAGGATCAGGAAAAGATTATTACTTTACAGCAAAGCTAAGACTAATTTTCTAATCTGTATTTTAAAGACGGCTGGTATGGGTATTAAAACTATTTTAATTAGAGTTTTAAAACTATTTTAATTAGAGTTTTAAAACTGTTTTAATTAGAGTTTTAAAACTGTTTTAATTAGAGTTTTAAAACTGTTTTAATTAGAATTTTAAAACTATTTTAATTAGAGTTTTAAAACTATTTTAATTAGAGTTTTAAAACTATTTTAATTAGAGTTTTAATACCCATTCTAGCCGTCTTTAAAATAAATTTTTCTTCAAGTTGGTTTCTTGTCATCATGAATTAGCTGATCTGATTTATTCAAATAATGTGTTCATCTTTGATAGAAATGTTGCATATATTCATGATAATTAAAAGTTATACGTATTCAAAATAATAATTAAAAACAAGTGTATATTTATTCACTATAAATGTATGGAGTAACTTTTTTCTTATGAAGTGGAAACAACAGAAAAGAAAATTTATCTTAATAAAAAATAATAATAATTTCATATATTGAATACCTAAATAAGTAATACATATGAACCATAATAAAATACAACTGATTATTTGTACTTACATTATGCTTCTGAGCATACGGTATTTTGAACGTATACAGTGTGTGTACAGACACAAACACGTTATTTCTTCTTTTCAACTTCTATTGCTTTGTTGAAATATAATTTATAGCATTGGATCAGCGTTATAATGTGACGGTCAATTCCACTATTCGTTGGTAAAAGAGTTGGCGGTGGGTGGTGATGACCAGCTGTCTTCCCTCTAGTCTAACACCGTTAAATTAGAGACAGCAAACGCAGATAGCGAGTAGATTTGCGCGAAATTCAAAACAAACCAAACCATAAACATTGGATTAACTTAATGACAAATTTATTATCTCGTACTTTTTATTAAAATATTCTTTTTTCTTAAATTTCACGAAAATTCGATACGTCCCACCAAATAGAGACATTTAGGAAACTTCGAGGCATGACATGTCATCACTGCATCATAGAAAACTTTGTTTACCGAACAATACAAAGCTTTTAAATAAAAATATTAAAAACAACCTACAAACTGCTTCTTGTTTTGTAAAGTTCCTTGATCGGTGTTATTACCTTCAAAAAAGGAACAGAACAACAAACGTAAAATTCCTAAATTTGCATATCGAAACAAATATTCATTCCAATTACCAACATTGATTTTGTCACATCTAACATCACAGTTATTGAATCAATACTAAAATATACACAACGCATAGCTTAATTTTAATTTTGATCAATAAGTCAGTATATGTGTTTTATCGATATATACATATAGTGTCTCAGCAGTCCTATAGTTAAATCTATGTAGTCGTTCTCTCTTTGGTAGTTTATCGTTTCTTGCCGTATTCTTGTTTGGAAAATGGTCGAAAGGATATAAATCTGGTGGTTGTATCTCTGGTAATGATGTCAATAGGAATACCAGATAATCCAACAGGTTCACTGATATTTCTTCCTAAGTTACTATTCAAGCTCAGCAGTGCGGTTGATTGTTCTTCTGTAAACGTCCATCTAAAGATCACGCCAGATTATTTTTGGTTTGGTCCACCTCTTCTTTTGGATTTTGGTGTTATATTCAAGGTCAAATGTCCACCTTATGGTAGTTAACTTATTATATGGTAAATAGGGATTTCCTGGTCGTAGTGTTTGAAGCTATTCGAAAGTAGTTTAATGCCCGCATCTGTGTTTCCGCATGAAGTCAGTTCCAAGCATATTATTTTTATCGAAACCAATTACCCACAAATCATGTTGTATAGAGAACCTTCCTCTTGTCGCAGCTTTATTACCATTCACATAATCTGCAATATTTTGTGAATAATGCTAAGAAAGGACGAGGAACCTACTGATATTTTCTGTTTTCTAAAATCGTACGTTAATAATATACGCTTGTAAGGTTGAACAATAATGAGTTATTTAACATTTCTGATTAAGCGTGTCTCTAAATATCAATACAATTAAACTTCCTTTCTCATCCACAATAATTGTTCCCAATGGTTTGGTTTAAATTTCACTCAAAACTACACCAGGGCTATCTACGCTAGCCGTTCCTCATTTAGCAGCGTAAGACTAGAGGGAAGACAGCTTGTCACCACCACCCACCGCCAATTCTTGGGCTACTCTTTTACCAACGAATAGTAGGATTGCTCATTACGATGTAATGCCCCCCACAGCTGAAAGGGCAAGCATATTTGGTGTGAAAAGGATTCGAACCAGTGACTCTTGGATTATGAGTCGAGTGCCTTAACCACTTGGCCATGCTGGGTCCCACAGTGGCTCAATGGTAAGTCTGACGACTCGTAACGTGATGAATCGGGTTTGAATACCAACAGTGGAAAGATAGTCCTCTATATAACTTTGTTCTTAAAAACAAACATTACCCATAATTGCAACACTCAGCCATGATGACGAGTAAGTTTGTAAGAAAGTAAAATGTAAGATTTGTTTTTAATGTGATAATTTCAATGAGTGTTAAAACGTTAACTATTAATTATTCTTTCTAATACTTATTGCAATATAAAATTATATAATATTAATCATTATATTTATCAACAATAAGGCATAATGTTAAATGCACAATACTATTTAAAAAAATAACTAATTGTGAGATAAACTTTGAAATAAGAAAAAGTAGACTCCCATGTGCTGCTATCTAGCGGTGCTGTCTAGAACTATATAAATCATACTGATTATTGAAAAAGTACGTCAGTTATTTCTTGGTATATACCAACTTCATTACATTTGTTAGGCGTAGGTGTTTAACTTTTCATTAGATTTCATTATAGCCGAGTTACTACATTAGAGATAACTTCAGTAGTTAAGCGATTCTTTTACTTTAATCTGAGTAATTCGTTAATAAATTGTTATAAGATATATTGTCTTTGTACATTTTAGCTGACAAAAGTTACAATGTGTTGTATCAGTTTGAATTGGTTTGATTTCTGCTTTCTTATTTTTTTTTCAAATTGAGCAGAAATTTCCTGATTATTTTAGAATATTTTGAATACATTCATATGGCAAGTTCTCTTAGTTTGAATTGCCTTGTGTATACGTTCGTTTATCCATTTCCCTTGAAGATATTGGTGTTGCGTCTATTTAACTATGTTGACATTGATTTGGTAGGGCTATTGAAGCTGAGATGATTTATAAGTTAAAATGACACGTGAATAAAGCTGATTTATCCTTTAGTCTTCAAAAATGGACGAGTTAAACACGTATACCTTTCTTGCGAGTTAAGTTTTATAATTTTACTTCAAATTGACTTGTATCATGAGGCCTTAGACATTTTCTGCTTCATCGCACTTGAAACATTCTAAGTTTAATCATAGTTTGTAAGCTCTTTCACATTACCCTTGAGTTGTATGTTTTGTGTATCAAATTCAGTTTTCATTGAGGTAAACCTTGCTAACTATAGTTTAGTGGCTGTTGTACATTTGTTTCATACGTTGAAGTTAAGTAATAGCTGCTTGAGTTTAAACTTTTACTTCTTGTAGATTTTATTATTATTATTAATTGAATTTTAGTCTCAAATATTCATGTGAGTTGTGCTCGTTAGGCATTAACGTATACATTTAATTTAAATTGGTTTAAATTATTCAGATAGAGCGCCATCTGTCGAAATAAAAGCAACTTTTCCAAACTTTAATATCTCTGGTTATCAACAAAGTTGGTAATATTGAAATCATCAAATACAAGGACATTGTCACACTCTTGATAAATGCATATTTGATCAATTTCAAGAACTCATAAGCACTTTACCTTAAAATTTATCAAGTATATACATTTTTTAGCCAGAAGTGTGTGGCAGTATTTTCGTGTTTGATGACTTTAATGCTATCAATTTTCCTATTGACGAAAGTTTATTACAAATTAAAGAACGATTTTAATTTGACAGATAACGCCTTCGCTGAACGATAAGCAATAGAGCTTTCCGTTTAATTTCGAGTTGTTCGTGTTGTCACTGAAGGCTGACATGATTAACTTGTCTTTACTTCCTCTTTTCATGCTACTTATATTAGTTAGTACATAGATTCGTTTGAACAGAACGGAACTATTCTTCGGTTACCCTAATTATGCTGTGTAATAAGTCGCTGTCTATGTAAATACATCAATTTAATTTTACTTAGATGCATTAATTTATGTTGAATTGCAATATGAAATGAAACAATTTGAGTTGAGTTCTATCGTTACGAATCTAGTTAAAATGAGATAAGTTACAACTTAATGTGCGTCTATTTTAGTATTGCTGTATTATGGATATATCCTTTTGTCTTCAGTTAATTTACGCTATCGTGCATTTCTATTGATTTAAATTTAGAGAAGTGACTTTACCTTGGTGTAATTTATTTTATTAATGATGAGTCGTACTTAAGAGACCATACTAAAGTGTTGTGGAGTTTAAACTCTGATATAATATTCCCATCCATTTAGGGCTAATAGAGTTATGGATTTTTGTATCTTGTTTAGAAGTGTTGAGTTATACTTAAATGCATCTCTTTAACTGATTTTCTGTTTCAGCTGAAACAAATGAAATACATAAGGGATTATTTTGAATTAAAAATAACAAATTGTAGTTGTATTTGACTGAGCTGAGCAGTATTATATCTTGGTGCTTTAATATGAAATGCAATAACTTCGTAGTCTATTCGTTTGAGTTAAAATAAGCCATATATTAAAGCATGTGACTGAGTTATTATACACTCTTGTGTTTAAATCAGTTCAGGACTGTTATCGTGCGACTGCACACAGCAAGCTACTCGTTCCTTAAAACAGTGTCTCCAAAATAAAATCGTTTTATTGGGAAACCCCGACTTCTTTATCGTATAAAATCATGATGTACAATAGTATATTAAAATACGTGTAGCTCTCTTCTGTACGCTAAAACAAGAGACAAGCTTACACTTGAAAGAAACCTGATCACAAATTCACGACATTGAGAGCTAATCTAACCCCCACAAAAAAACAACAAAAAACAAACAAACTACCTTTATATAGTATTATGTACAGTTCTAAGCTTCAGAATTATATATGCAAAAACGGCTTGTTTGGGTTGAGAAAATATTTTACGTAGAAGAGCGAACAACGTTTCGCAATTCTTCGGTCATCGTCAGGTTTACAAAGAAAGAAAGAGATAACTGACCGGAAGCTGACCACATGTTTGGAAGGAGTTGTGTAACTGAGTGTAGGACTGTAGAGGGCGGTGTTAGATGTTTGAATATATAATTTATTTTATTATATTTAATATGGGTATAAAGGTGTTCCTTTATATTGGTTTATTTTGGGTTTAAGTTGTTGTACAAGTAAGGCTTCTTTAATTTTGCGTTTGTTTATGTTTGTTTCTCTATTTAGTATTTGAGTGTTTTCTATGGTTATGTTGTGTTTATTTGACTTGCAGTGTTCGAAAACGTGTGAAGGTGACTTTTTATGTTCTTTGACTCTGGTTTCCATTTTTCTACTTGTTTCTCCAATATAGAAGTCGTGGCAGTTATCACATTGTATTTTATAAACAATGTTGGTGTGGTGTTTGTCAGTGTAGTTTTTACATAGTGTAGACCTCAGTTTTGTGCCTGGATTTGAATAAATTTGGTATTAACTGGAATGTCATATTTTTTACTAGTTTTGCCAAATGTTGGTTATTTTTCTGCTGATGTCGGGAATATATGGTATGCAGCAGTATATGGTTTCGTGATTTTTTGATTCGTGAGATATATTTACTTTTGTTGGTTGATTTTGCTTTATGTCTAGGTGTGTGCGTATAATGTTTTCTACGGTTTGTGGAGGAAACTTATTGATGTTGATGAAGAATTGTTTTAATTTTTCTAATTCATCGTTAATTTTATCTGGTGAACATAGTTTTATGACTGTGTTTATTTGGTTTTTTAGTATGTTGAGTTTTTGTATTGTTTCATGCGCTGAGTCCCAAGGAATGTATAGTCCAGTATGGGTGATTTTTCGGTGGATTTCTGTTTTGAATTGTATGTCGGTTCTTGTAATTTTGAGGTAAAGAAATGATATTTGATTGCTTTTTTTCCTGTTCACATGTGAAGTTAGTGTTGGGATGTATAGAGTTAATGTGATTGAAAAAATTAAGTATGTGTTCTGTAGATCTGAATCCTGCAACCGTGGCATCTACATATCTGTACCAGTATAGTGGTGGATGTAATGCTGTGCTAATTGCTTGTGTTTCAACTTGTGTCATAAAAATATTGGCCAGAACTGGTGATACTGGGTTGCCCATGCTTAGGCCATTTGTTTGTATATAGTTGTGGTTGTTGAACATGAAGTTTGTCTTTATCGTGGTGAATTCTATGAGGGTTGCTATTTGGTTGCTGGAAATGTCTATAGTTGAATTAGGGTCTTGGATGTAGAGTTCTGAGGCTATCTTGCAGCCTTCAGTGGTTGGAACTTCTGCAAAGAGGGATATAACATCGAAACCGGCCATTAAGGCTTTATGATTAAGTTGATTTAGAGTAGACTTGAAATTAAAAGAGTCTTTGATGAATGAGCTGGCTGATGTTACATATTTGGAGAAGGTCAAAACGTTGTTCGCTCTTCTACGTAAAATATTTTCTCAACCCAAACGAGCCGCTTTTGCATATATATTTCTCTACAAGTGGGTTTTCTCGACATCACTGATTATTTTTTCATCACGGCGATTGTACGAGAAGTGTAAGTCTTTGTGTTTTTCTCAGTGCATTTGCACTTACCTGTTACCATTATGTCTGAACAAGCATACCGTTCACCACTGTTAACAGTACACGCTCACACGATCGTTAAGAAACTAAGAAATTTAAACCAAAGAATTATTAATAGAAGAAATAACATCTATTTCATTCAACAATGTAGAAAGGAACAACTAACCCCTAATTTTGTAAAGGTAAAACTTTCAAAAAAAATTAATAAATACACAAACATTATCCAAAATTTACAGAAAAAACTACTTAAAGCCACGTTGAACACGAAATACAAAGAACTACATGAATTACAGAAACAAAAAATGAATCTAGACCATCAACTGTTATGTTGCATTAAACCAGAGATTTACGGACTTATACAACGAAACATAAACCAAATCAATACTAAGAATGACAAAGACAAAAAGATCTGCCACAACAAAAAAACTAAGATGCAAACAACAGGAAAGACATCACGACAAACCGTTGACTAACCTCATAATTAACAGATCCGACCGACAATTAAACAAAGACGAGATACATCTAGTTAACAAAGGACTCAACTTCGCAATAGCACCTAGGTACATTCCAACCATAGAAATCTAAACATGTTCAGAAGATCTAGCCAGGAGACTTGTGATACTTTCTACAGAGAACAAAAACAAGGAAACAACCAAAAACAACCAACAGAAAGAAGACAACTTACACAATTGTATTGACATCCAACAGCCAAACTTCCCAGGTAAAATTAAAAATTTATATTTTCCAGAAACACCTAAAAACAACATCTTAAACGACTTTTTCAAAGAATTTTTTCACAAAACCATCAACATAATTTCACAAAACAGAAAGCTAAAAAACAATCTTACAAAAAGAGACATTAATTCCATTAAAAACCTAAAACAAGACAAAAACATAAAAATTCTAAAAGCAGATAAAGGTAACGCAATAGTAATAATGAACACGAATGAATACATCCAAAAAATGAAGAACATCCTATCAGACACGAACAAATTTAAACCAATACACACAAATCCAACAAAGACACACGAGACGCAACTGAACAAATTACTACTACAAATGAAAAAAAGCCAACACAATTTCACAAACACTATTCCTACCTACGTAAAACCGACTCACGCACACCACAAATATACGGCATCCCCAAACCTCATAAACCAGATTGTCCATTACGACCAATAATGTCCACATATAAATCATTTAATTACAATCTTGGTAAATACATAGCATGGGCATTCTCCAAATATGTAACATCAGCCAGCTCATTCATCAAAGACTCTTTTAATTTCAAGTCTAATCTAAATCAACTTAATCATAAAGCCTTAATGGCCAGTTTCGATGTTATATCCCTCTTTACAGAAGTTCCAACCACTGAAGCCTGCAAGATAAACTCAGAACTCTATATCCGAGACCCTAACCAAACTATAGACATTCCCAGCAACCAATAAGCAACCCTCATAGAATTCACCACGATAAAGACAAACTTCATGTTCAACAACCACAACTATATACAAACAAATGGCCTAAGCATGGGCAACCCAGTATCACCAGTTCTAGCCAATATTTTTATGACACAAGTTGAAACACAGCATTACATCCACCACCATACTGGTACAGATATATAGATGCCACGGTTGCAGGATTCAGATCTACAGAACACATACTTAATTTTTTCAATCACATTAACTCTATACATCCCAACATTAACTTCACATGTGAACAGGAAAAAAGCAATCAAATATCATTTTTTAACTTTAAAATTACAAGAACCGACATACAATTCAAAACAGAAATCCACCGAAAAATCACCCATACAGGACTATACATTCCTTGGGACTCAGCACATGAAACAAAACAAAAACTCAAAGTACTGAAAAACCAAATAAACACAGCCATAAAACTATGTTCACCAGATAAAATTAACGATGAATTAGACAAAATAAAACAATACTTCATCAACATCAATAAGTTTCCTCCACAAACCGTAGAAAACATTATACGCACATACCTAGACATAAAGCAAAATCAACCAACAAAAGTAAATATATCTCACGAATCAAAAAATCACGAAACCATATACTGCTGCATACCATATATTCCCGACATCAGCAGACAAATGACCAACATTTGGCAAAAACTTGTAACAAAATATAACATTCCAGTTAATACCAAATTTATTCAAAAACCAGGCACAAAACTGAGGTCTATACTATGTAAAAACTACACTGACAAACACCACACCAACATTATTTATAAAATACAATGTGATAACTGCCACGACTTCTATATTGGAGAAACAAGTAGAAAAATGGAAACCAGATTCAAAGAACATAAAAAGTCACCTTCACACGTTTTCGAACACTGCAAGTCAAATAAACACAACATAACCATAGAAAACACTCAAATACTAAATAGAGAAACAAACATAAACAAACGCAAAATTAAAGAAGCCTTACTTGTACAACAACTTAAACCCAAAATAAACCAATATAAAGGAACGCCTTTATACGTATATTAAATATAATA
This sequence comes from Tachypleus tridentatus, assembly GCF_004210375.1. Taxonomy (NCBI): domain Eukaryota; kingdom Metazoa; phylum Arthropoda; class Merostomata; order Xiphosura; family Limulidae; genus Tachypleus; species Tachypleus tridentatus. Next base: position 43,580,253 of record NC_134830.1, read on the forward strand.
AAATAAATTATATATTCAAACATCTAACACCGCCCTCTACATTCCGACACTCAGTTACACAACCCCTTCCAATAATGTGGTCAGTTACCTCTTTCTTTCTTTGTGAACCTAACGATGACCGAAGAAGATCGAAACGTTGTTCGTTATTCTACGTAAAATATTTTCTCAACTCAAACGAGCCGTTTTTGCATATATATTTCTCTACAAATGGGTTTTCTCGACATCACTGATTAAGCTTCAGAATGTCATGTGATTAGGTATTAAAGAAATAGGAAAATAGGAGAGCCAAAAGTTTAAACTTATCCATCTACTCCGAGAACCTTCATGCCAGAAAACTCGGTACGCTACAATCAACAAATTATTCAATAGTTGGCAAGTGTAAAAATATGCCTTTGAATGTGTGTGAGACAGCTCCAGAGGCAGAATTAGTAGAGCTGAAGATTGAGAAAGTCTGGATATGGAAGAAACGTGGACTAAAATCTGAAGATAACATAAATAAAATCGCTATGTATGAAGAGATATCCAAACATTAAGTTAAAAAAAAGAGTGACTTACTTTAGAGCATCTGCATATCAAACGCTTAAAAATGTGGACTTGTCGTGTACTCTAGTGCATTATTTTCAAATATCTTAAATGGTAATTTTTTTTGGCCTATCAATTTTTGAATGGTTTACTTACACCTTCGTAAAGCACTCTGCTTGTAACAAAGAATAAAATGTGGAATGGGACATTCACCAATGCACTAATAACTTAAGTATTTTCTCTTAAATATTAGAATAATCAAAAGAACCAGTAACAGTCCTGACACCATTTTTACACAAAAAATTACGATAGAAAGTGTGAACAAGTTGATAACGGCTGATAATTAAGTGTTTATGAATAACCATTCAGGCAGTTCTACCTTTTACGACTAAAAGGTCAAATGCGTTTGATGCAAAGGGGAGTCGACGCTCTAACCACCTGGCCAAACCGGCCGCGGGTCACCTTCTAAAATTACTAAAAAGTCAAGGTCTGTTTTTGTTGTCAAACTAGAATAAAAAATGTTTGTTTTTGAATTCCGCGCAAAGCTAGAAGAGAACAACCTGCACTAGCCATCACTAATATAGTAGTGTAAGACTAGAGGAAAGGCAGCTAGTTATCACCATCCACCGTCAACTCTTGGGCTACTCTTTTACCAATGAAGAGTGGGATTGACTGTCATATTATAATGGTCCATGGCTGAAAGGGCGAGCATGTTTGATGTGACGGGGATCCAAATCTGCGGCCCCCCAAAATAATGTCTAGAACATATGAAATACGAAATACTTATTATACTTCAGGAGGAAAAACTTGAGAGACAGAAGGAGAGAGAAAAAGTAAAACATCTTTAAATAACAAACAAAGATATACGTTATAAGAAACCTGCTTCTCTTTTGAAAAATACTGTGATTTGTATTCTTTAATGCCAAAGTGTTTGGGTTAACTTACATGGGTAACACTTTTACAATAACTTCTGTCTGGATAGCTAGAATATCTAACACCTTTTGTGGAGTGAAATAGTTCAAGTGCGGGTGCGTGAGTAGATGAACAAAATCCTCGCTACTTGTCAACTAAACGTTATTGGTATATAAAGCTCACTCGTTTAGTATTCACCGTCATTGATCTATCTGAGCTTCTGAAAAACAGTATAGTTTAGAACCCCATTCTTCAGCTGATCACAGAGAGACCAATACGAACAAATATCGTTCCGGTTAAGCTGGGCAAGTTCGTTTGCTGTAGTTTTATGATGATAAATAAAATCATATTTGTGAAGTGTTTGAATTATTCATACGTATAATACACGTATAATTTATGCATGGATAACTAATCTGCTTAGCACTTCTTGCGTCATACAGAAAAAAATTGTTCATATGAGTAAACAACATATTCATCATTTGTTACACGAAGGTAATTGTTCGGGTTATAATGCTGGAAACACTTGGCCTTTAGCTGCCAATCAAAAGGACTAATGTGACAAAATTCGTTTCATATCAAGTAATACAAGTCCGTTTTGTTCAAGTTTAAACTAAAAGAATTTTGTACACTTTATATTTTCATTTCTTTAGGCTTGTTTACGAAATTTGGAATGTTCAGCGAAATTTAACCAAACCTTGTAGAATAGACGAATTTTTGTCTAGAGAGCTGGATAGTCTAGTTTGTTTTTGTTTTTTTGAATTTCGCGCAAAGCTACACAAAGTGCGAGGATAGTCTAGAGTTTAGAGGTAAGAAATTAAAGATTAACTCTTCTCCAAATTAAATCACTTTTCATCTCTCAAATAAATGTTTGACAAAAAGGAAACGTATACCCTTTGGTATGAAAATGTATAATATAAAAAACGGTTTCTTAAAAAGTTTCTTTTCAGGAAGTAAGAGAAAGAATTATGAAAATTTGGCTATATTTTATTTGTACTGAGTAGAAACAGATAATATAGTCTATAGCGTAAAAACTGTTTTCAATTCCTTAGGAAGCAACTTGCGAATTATAAGATCTTAGAAATACTTTAAAAGTCTCAGTTAAAACTGGTTCTTGAGGCATACAGATAATGTGCTTAGGTCTTATCTTAACTGCTACTAGTGTGATATTTAAATTCAAATCTAATAATTCAGAGCTTTGACTGTGCATTTTACCCGGTAAAGATTGACCATTTTCAATATAACGTAATGGTTTATCCCGTAAAAATTGAACATTTTCAACATGACATAAGGGTTTACACAGTAAAGTAACAAACGTTTTCAATATGACCTGATTGTTTACCCTGCAAAAATTGGACATTTTCAATATGACATAATGAATTTTAAAAAGGCGCTCGGCATGGTCAAGCGTGTTAAGGTAATCCGAGGGTGGCGGGTTCGCATCCCCGTCGTGCCAAACATGCTCGCCCTTTCAGCCGTGGGGGCGTTATAATGTGACGGTCAATCCCACTATTCGTTGGTAAAAGAGTAGCCCAACAGTTGGCGGTGAATGGTGATGACTAGCTGCCTTCCCTCTAGTCTTACACTGCAAAATTAGGGACGGCTAGCACAGATAGCCCTCTAGTAGCTTTGTGCGAAATTAAAATGGTTGGTGATCTGTAGTACATCTAAAATGTTGATACTGTGTTACTTGGAAAGACTGTGTACTTTACACCGTGTGCATAATATAAATATAGATTAACGTATCTTGACATGTTTTCCACAACGTACGTGATTGACAGCTTTCATGATCATGTTAAACGTACAAGTTCATTGGAGCAGCATCCAAGGACTTGTCAGAAAATAGTTGAATGTGGTTTGTTAGGAATATGACTGAAAGGGTATTATTAGTATACAGTTGAATGCGATTTGTTAGGTGTATAATTGAATGGAACTTTTCTAGTATATGACTTTAAAGGGTCTTGTCAGGTATATGGTTGAATGAGACTTATCAGCTATATGGTTGAATGGGACTTATCAGGTATATGGTTGAATGAGACTTATCAGCTATATGGTTCAATGGGACTTATCAGCTATATGGTTGAATGGGACTTATCAGCTATATGGTTCAATGGGACTTATCAGGTATATGGTTGAATGAGACTTATCAGCTATATGGTTGAATGGGACTAATCAGGTATATGGTTGAATGAGACTTATCAGCTATATGGTTGAATGAGACTTATCAGCTATATGGTTGAATGGGACTTTTCAGCTATACGGTTGAATGGGACTTATCAGCTATGTGGTTCAATGGGACTTATCAGGTATATTGTTGAATGGAACTTATCAGGTATACGGTTGAATGGGACTAATCACGTATATGGTTGAGTGGGGTAGTGATGTTTCAACTTAATTTATCTATCTTCCTCACGAAAACAGTTAGTGATTTCTATGTATGACTAAAAATCTAATGAATAAAGTATATTACAATAACAGCTCTGTGTTTTAGATTCCCCAATTACTACATTAGCTCTAGGACTTGCCGACATATGCCATTAATCAAAATATAACTTTTTATTCTTATGTCTTGAGAACACATCGGCCATGTTATATGCTAAAAAATGTCTTGTTTAAATATTCGTTTTTGTTCACAGATTTTGTGAGACATTTAAGACAAAGCATTAGGTTCTAAAAAGCCCTGGTAGTCTGTTTTAAGATGCATTTAAGTTCATCAGACCCTTAATAGCTAATATTTAATGTCTTGGATTCTCTACTCAAATAAAGTGTTCATAAGGATGACAGCAGTCGACAAAATATATAAGTTCTAACCTTCAGACAATATTTACCTCAATATATTGCATTAGAGCGGGAAGAACTTGAATGATTAGACTAAAGTTAAACGTGCAGAAAGTGTTGTTTCTCGTCTGAAGTACATAAAGATGTCTATAAGAGACTTTATTAAAACAAGATTTAGAAACGTGCCTTAGAAACACATCAAACAGATTGTATCTTTTATATAAACTAGTTTTTATGAAGTATAATATGAAATATTGAAGGGAAATATAGAGTTGAGGGGGACAAAATATCTTTAAGGTTTTTCATGCAGCGAGTTTAGTTGTCTTCAAGTAATGCGCTAACTTACATATAAGAGTGTACATCATTGTTCTCTTCCAAGAATTCACTATTTACATAACAAAACTTACTATTATATAAAGGGAAACTGGCAAAGTAATTATTTCAAATATCCTGGTAGTGTGAATAGTGTAAACTTTCACGAATATAATGCGCAAAAAACAGATAAATTAAAGAAATTTCAAATATGAACTGCTCCCTAATGAGAAAGAAGTAAATATTCAGCAGTTTGTCAGTTTCAATGTAAGATGTAAAAATTCTGAGAAATTTCTGTAAAAAAAAAAGATGGAATTAAATTATCCGCTAACCCATTAATTGAATAAAATACTTATGTAGGATTATCTGTAAAAAAAAAGGGAAAAATAAACTTCCTAAATGTATGGTTTGGTAATGGATGTATGTAGAATTAATAGACAATGTATATCTCAGAAAGTCCCGGCATGGCCAGGTGGTTAAAGCACTCAAATTGTAATCTGAGGGTCGCGGGATTGAATCCCCGTCACACCAAACATGCTCGCCCCATCAGCCGTGGGGACGTTATAATGTAACGGTCAATCCAACTATTCGTTGGTAAAAGAGTAGCCCAAGAATGGCCGTGAGAGGTGATGACTAGCTGCTTTCCCTCTAGTCTTGTACTGTTAAATTAGGGACGGCTAGTGCAGATTGCCCTCGAGTAGCTTTGCGCGAACTTCAAAAACAAACCAATCTCAGAACGGCTGGTATGGTTATTATAACTTTTATCGATAAGGAGAGAACAGCGTTTCGACCTTCCTAGGTCAGCTTCAGGTTAAGAAAGAGAGAGTTCGAATGTGACCAATTAGCAACACTTATAGAATTTACTATCACCAAAACTAACTTTATGTTCAATGACCAAAAATACCTACAAATAAATGGACAAAGACATGGGGAATCACGTGTCACCAATTCTAGCCAACATTTTTATTGAGATTAAATCTCAAGTGATCAATTCAGCCTTACACCTACCACTATACTGGTACAGATATGTTGATGATACAATTGTTGGATTCACATCTACAGAACACACACTTAGTTTTGTCAATCACATTAACTCGATACACTCCAACATTAAGTTCACTTGTGATGAGGAAAAAAATAGCCAAGTAGCATTTCTTAACCTCAAAATCACTAGAACTAATACTCAATTAAAAACAGAAATCCACAGAAAAATCACCCATACTGGATTATACATTCCCAGGGACTCAGCACATGAAACAAAACAAAAACTCAACGTGTTAAGAAACCAAATAAGCACAGACACAACACTATGTTCACCTGACAAAATTAACGATAAAAACAACAAAATAAAACAACATTTCACAAACACATCAACAAATTTCCTCAAAAAACCTTTGAAAAAATTATACACACACACAACAGATAACAACAAACAAACAAGCCCCAAAGATACAACAAACTACACTGCTGCACACCATATGTTCCTGACATCAGCGAAAAAATAACCAACATTTGGAAAAAATCTTATAACAAAACACAACATTCCAGTAAACACTAAAATTTATCTAAAAACCAGTTACAAAACAAAAGTCCATACTATGTAAGAACTACACTGACAAACACAACACCAACATTATTTATACAATATATTGCAACAACTGCCACAACTTCTATATTGGAGAAACAAGCAGAAAAATGGAAACTAAATTCAAAGAACAAAAAAAAACCAAAAAACTTCACACATTTTTGAACATGGCAAGTCAAATAAACACAACATAACTATAGAAAACACCCCGATATTAAGTTGGGAAACAAATATAAACAAACACAAAATCAAAGAAGCCCTACTTGTACAGCAATTAAAACCAAACTTAAAACAATATAAAGGAACATCTTTATACCTATTTTGAATAATAACCTAACATCCACCTGTATCGCCCCCTAAAATCCTGTACCCGTTTATACTCTCGCCCCTAACACATGTACCCGTCAACGGTCACATTCAAACTCTCTTTCTTAACCCGAAGATGACCTAGGAAGGATGAAACATTATTCTCTCCTTAGCAATAAAAGTGTTAATACCCACACCAGCCGTTCAGAGATATACTTTTATTTCAAATGGGTTTCTCGTCATCAAGTAATGGGCAATGTATTAACATACAAGATAATTATCACTACAAATAGATGATTAAAATAATTGAATAATCTTATAGTTGAGCATGTTTTATGATTAGAAATATGCAACTGTCTCACTCTCTTGTAAATGTTGCGTTAAATGCGGAAGACTTAATAATAATAATAATAATACATTAAAATATTCATTTTTTCTCTATTAAATGTGCGATATATTCACATTCTACTTCCTTACGATAATTGCTAGTGCATTTACGATAAGGATATCTGAACAACAAGATAAAGTCTAAAAAGGGAGTTGCTAAATATATATATATATTAACTCTTTTTACCTTTTTTATAATTAATTTAGCTATAACATAAAATCGTTTAGGTACTTTCTTTCCTCATTTTCAGAAAAAAAAATACATTTTAAAAATATTTGCCCCCAAGTGACAAAGTGATATATGTCTGCGGATATATACTGCTCGAAATCGTGTTCCGATACCCGTAGTGGACAGAGCAAATGTAACCTTTTCTATAGCTTTGAGATTAATAACAAATAAAATATATTTTTTCTTCTAAGTGCGTCGTCAAAAGATGTATCACAATATATATGATTTCCTTTGTTTTTTGAACAATGGAAAACAGCAAAAACAATAAATGTGTCTGCAAAATATGTATGGTAGAATATGTTATTTGAAAATTTTAGTTCTGAATTTGCGACTTAATCAAATCAAAATTCCACGAGTGTGGAAAATAAACTTCACATAATCGGATGCCAGAAACTTATAGAAACTTATAAGCACAGAGCTACCCAAGGGGCTGTCGGTGCTTTGTTGACCATTAATTTCGAAACTCGATTTTCAGACTTAACGTTGAGCTTCTGGAGGGCTATGTTGATCAACAGAATAAAATATATAATCAAAACAAACAGTTATAGCTAACAAAACGTAAATAAATGATCAGAAGTGATGTGGTCAAAAAATTGCCCCAACCAGGACAGTGAAATCAGAGATTAAATGGTATGGTTAAAATAAAAATGTTTAAGCATTAATTTTATCACATGTGATTTTATGTCAAAAAGGATCAAGGATTAATGAATTGAAAAGACTGGGGAAAATATTATATAAAAAAACGTGTAAATGGCATCCCCAGTGATACAGCGATATGTCTGCAGACTTAAAACACTAGAAACCGAGTTTCGATACCCCTAGTAGACGGAGAACAGATAGTCCTTTGTGTGGCTTTGCGCTTAACTTTAAACAACAACAACCTAATTCCTGGCTTTTGATGGTTTGAAAAAGACGTATGAAGAGAAATAGTAACTCATTTTATCAAGAAAAAGGTAGGTCATACAGGGAAGTTAAATTATCAGTAGGAAATGAAAAGTAGATGGAACATTATATTAGGTTGTATCAATGAAGCGAAAGATTCAAGTCAGAAAAGGTATTACAATTTTTTTATTATAGAAATGGAAGACCATTCAACGAAAGCAGTTGATCGAACAATGTTGAAAACTACCAGAGAAGATAGAATAGTATAAGTTTATACCAAGACAGAGAGAAATGACTCAAAAACTGGTCTAAGCTCTTAGGATTATGTCCAAGTTATGATTTCATCATAACAGAAGACCATTTGGATTGGATTTTCATGATAACGAGAAATCCGCCTGAGGTCAAAATATTTTCTAAAGACGGCTGGTATGGTTATTAAAACTGTAATTAAAATAAAGCACATAACAACGTTACGACCTTCTTAGGTCATCTTCAGGTTAACAAAGAGAGTTTGCATTTGAATTGAATTTTAGAGATTTATAAAAAAACAATGACAAAAGATCAGTTATGGTTCATTACGTTATATTTAAATAAGCGTAAAACATTATAACGCAGTTTCAGTTGATATCGTAACATCCGGTCGTACTGTATAGGACAATCGTTCGTCCTCACAATAATTTACAGATGAATTTATCTTGAAAGATACGTTGATGTGAGGTTATCATAGGCACAGGGGAATGTATACGGACTCGCACCCCTGAAACCGGCTTTCGACACTTGTAATAGGCAGAGCACAGATAGCCTATTGTGTAATTTTATGCTTAACTTCAAACAAAACAAACAAAAATTAAGAGCTCACCATTTCTTACTGCTGGCGCCCCCAGTGGCACAGCGGCATGCCTGCAGACGTACAACGCTAGAAACCGATTTTCGATATGTGTGGTGGGCAAAGCACAGAAAACCCATTGTGTAATTTTGTGCTGAACTTCACTGATGGCTTTCCATAGACCATTTTCTGTGCGAGGACAAGGTTTCCCGTTCCGGTTTCAACTGTCCGATCATTCAGAAACCAAAAGACGACTGTGTTCGTATAAAATTGTATGAATACTTACTTAATTCTCCAAATGCTTGAAGTATTTGTTGGTTGAACGGGTATGCCGAGCAAGCAATGTGTGTATCCATAACTTGCGTATATTTTGCAGATGGTTGTTCTTCTTGCGCATGTTACTAGTGTCATAGACACGTGAAAGGTTTTAGCGCCCAACATTCGTGTTCTAGAGTTGTTACCAGTTACAAGATGAAGGCTGCACTTTGTTGATTTGTTATTGGTTTCTGTTAGTTTAGTTCTCAGTGACTCAAGTTGTTTGTTTGTTTGATTTTGGAATTTCGCGCGAAAATACACGAGAACTACCTGTGCTCGCAGCTCCTAATTTAGCAGTGTAAGATAAGAGGAAAAGCAACTAGTCATTACCACCCACTGCTAAGTCTTGAGTTATTATTAGCAACTAATAGTGGGACTGACTGTCACATTATAACTCCCCACGGCTGAAAGAACTATCATGTCCGATTCATGTTCGGAGATTCGAACCTGCGACCCTCAGATTACGAGCCGAGCACCCTAACCACCCGGCCATGTAGCTGAAATTGATTCATATACCTTTTGTTCTTTAGCGCCGTTAAGTACAAGGGATATTCTAGTCTTGAAAACACGAAATCCCCGATTTGATGACATCCTTATAACCTGAAAGTATCAGTGTTTGTTCGAAGCGAGAAATGCCTTTTCGAAACGCTGTCACTTTGCGGCGGTATCACACTATCTGGGAAATGTTAAACAAGATAAGCTACTTCTTGCTGCGACTTCATATAGGCCGTGGTTGTCACGTGACTTCTTGATTAGCATACTTAGAACTGTTTTAGGTTAACGTACATAACCCGTTAATGTAAATGCTTCATTATTTGATTACGTGATTTACCTTATCCCAGTTCCTGCGGTTGCTACTATAAAATTCTAGTTTGTATTGTTATTATTATAAGTCATAAAATTTAACAGATTTATGGTCACGTTTCCATAAAAAGAAATACCTCACATGCAAGAAAAAACAACAATTAAAATAGAAAATCAAATTTGTTTCTTAAAAAACTTTATTGAAACAACTCCCGTCTATTGTTATGTTTATTTTTGGTGCATTTGTTTAATTTTATTATTGTCTTCTGGACTATAAATTGAGGAACCCTTAGAAGGTTTCACTTCGAAGATAACATTTCATTTTGTTTGTTTTTTTGTTTTTGGATTTCGCGCAAAGCTACTCGAGGGCTATCTGCGCAAGCGGTCCCTAATTTAGCAGTATAAGACAAGAGGGAAGGCAGCTAGTCATCACCACTCACCGCCAACTCTTGGGCTACTCTTTTACCAATGAATAGTGGGATTGATCATCACATTATAACGCCCCCACGGCTGAAAATGAGAGCATAGTTGGTGCAACCCTAAGATTACAAGTCGCATGCCCTAACCCACCTGGCCATGCCGGATCACATTTCATTTTACCAGTGTAAGAACGCTAAATGTTTGTTTGCAAGAACCTACCCTGGACCTACCAACAACATATATTCTAATTCTAGCAACTGACGTCATAGTCCCTGTTCAGTAAATGGTGTGAAACAATAAAATAGTCATAAATCCAGACCTTTTTTTCTTTAAATGTATTTTTATATCAAAATACGTTTGATGCTTTATATTAGTTTTTGCCACATGTGTATACCACGTTTTGCCCAATAAAACAGTTCACGTGTGAATTTCAGATAATATATATACATATTCAAAGTGCTGTTATTACACACCATAATAACATCGACAAGACATAAAGTTCGTTGTATATTATCACTTGACACTTATTTTCACCCCATATTTCTTCACACGAGTGCTTATAACTGTATACTTCGAACGAACATATTTTTTTTAAATGCCACGAAAGTTCCAGGGATTATTTGAAAAAAAAACAAAAAACTATGTTCAGTATAACTATCTATTGCAATACGTGCAGTACATAGATAATCTATTCAATCAGTTTTACATTGTTGCTTTTATGTTTGTAATTTATGAATTCTGAGAATACGATTTAGAAACACATTTTCTTATAATGAGTTTTAAAGCTGTGATGAAAACAATGCCATTATGATCCATATTCCATTACTTTAAACGTCAAAAGGTTAGAGAAATGATATTTAATGGCATTTTTTTTCGAAATGTTATTGGGAATTTTAGTAAATTCAGAATACTAACTGTGGAAAAAGTTCATCTATCAACTTTATTTGTTATACTTATCTATGAGTCATTTTCTCGCCGGAAAAAGCTGAAATGTGTTTTATATAGTTTTCCAATAGAGTGTTTTTGTTTCATAGTTTTTTAATACTATTTTTTTATTTTTAACAATGTCAGTAAACTTTTACAGGAACACCGCGAGGCTAAGAATATGGAATGGTTACAAGGAACTTATTTTACGTTTTGAGTAACATAGATCACCACATGCGCAAGTAAGAAATACAGCTTAACAGTAAAAACTTTGGCAGCCTTCCAAAATTCCAATAATCGATCCACTTGATTATGTGTATGCGTTTTTCTTATAGCATAGCCACATCGGGGTATCTACTGTGTCCACCGAGGGAAATCGAATCCTCAGTTCTAGGGTTACAAATCTGTAGAATGACCGCTGTCCCAGCGGTGGACTACTTAATTATATAAGAAAAAGTCTAGAAATTTTGTTTCGTATTAATAAATAAGATATATATTTATGTTCCAAACTATAGTTCTGTGGTACGTACAGATGCATCTGTAAATATATATATTAAGATATTAGTATTACAGAAACACACTGCCCATTGCTAGGAAAACTAGAACAACAGATACTCGTGGGTTTTGTAATAACATTTCCTTATTGGATATTAGCACTATCAGTGTATGAATAGACTGATTGCCCTTCTAACGAACTTATCGGGAGCAGCAAGGTTTGTAAATATTTAAATTTCACTGATTCTCTGTAACTTTCCTTTTTCAGTTCAGGACCGTCCCGAATCATTATTGACGAACGGACAATTCAACACTTCTGCTTGTTCCTATTCTTTGCATCCTATATTATATTGTATTGTTTCTGTGGCAGAAGTAAATCTGCTGGAGGGTTGGCAGTTCACTGACCATGTTAGTCATTGTTCGGAAATCTGCAGTAAAACACTTTCACAGATTTAGCGTTTTCTTTCTTTCTTTAACTTTTAAAAACTCTTTATTTTAGTTAAGTTCTACTCGAGTAAATCTTACACGTTGCTGTGGTTTACAAATTTCGCCATCTCTGATAAAAATCATAGAACCTGATTATTAATATATGAGCCCCGTCTACGAACTTTAGCACTGATTTATGAGGATAGAATCACCTAAAACGATATCAAGATCCCTATTAAAAATTAATTAAACATAAAAGATTAATAAGCCCTCTTTTTCCAAAGAATAAAGTCGTAACGACACACTCTTATATTCGGACCACTGTATTCATAAGCCATAGAAATCTAAAAATAGCCAATTATGAGCTATCAGATATTGCGCTATATCTTAAATGAGAAATAAACACATGAACTCAATACTTAAACACTTATGTTTGTAAATGAAATAGAATAAACCCTGCACTTTTTTGTATTGATTCACTAAAAACTATTACCAACACTGTTAAGACAACCACCTTTAACCCTCATTGTTCACCGTCAGGTTTTTCGAATCATTTATGGCTTCTGATTTCTAAATAAACTTGTTGTTAACCAAAGCTATTGCAATTTGTTTCTTTTAATTTACGCAAAACCTTGTCGACAAGGATCGCTCCAAACTGAAATTCTACCACCATCACTAATATTTATGAATAGAAATTACCAACGTCAAAGTGACTGTGATGGTTCGAGCATTTTTCACTGATGGCACTTATAATAAATGGATATCATTTTGTTATTAGCTTAAATATCAAAGGTTTAGGTAGCTAAGTAGCAACACTGAGTGCTTATAATGCCTAAAGCTTTCCACTGAACAATAAGGTGAACATTTACAAATCATGTTGCTTACTTGTCGCGTTTAAATACAAGATACATAATAATGTGTAACGATCCAGTTCTTCATAGGTACGAGTTTTGGTGCCTTAGATCCACTGATAACAAGCATAATGAGGCAAATATATGCTCAATTACACCTAAAACGAAAACAGTAGTGCTTAATATATTACCTTCACAGGCCCTTTACTTGTATATCTGCTCTCTTAAGGAATTGTAATTTAACTAGTGTATCTATAAATTAATTATTTATTCCACGTATTATCAGCAAAAAAACAACAACAACAGCAAAAGCAAACAACAACAAAACCCGTCTTTATTGTAATTGTTTTGCTCAAAATATTAATAACGTAGTTGTTTCAGGCGAATTTATCATAGCAATGAGAGCACAAGCCGAAATCGACATCGATGCAAAATCAAAGTGATATACATATATACATACATACATTTATCAAATTTAGTCAGAATCAATCCACAAAGAAAAAAAATTGTGTTATGTCACGTACTATAAACATCAATACTGAGGAAGTGTCAATAATCGTAAACTGTACACAACTTAGCGAGCACTTGATATCGTAGTTTAAAAAAAAATCAGGACATTGTTTGATTAACAACAATACATTTTTTACACGCACCGAGAGATGGCCAACATACATAATTTGAAATCAATAAGAAGCTTGTTTTTGGTTTTTTATAATAAGAAAAAAAGTTATTATGTTATGGTGATGCAAGCTTCTTAATTATTTTAATGTTTTCGCACAGAACCATCATTTTATGAGTTATAGCCAGGTGATCAGGGCGTTTGACTCGTAATCTGAGGATCGCGGGTTCGAATCCACATCATACCAAAAATTTCTCCCTTTTCATCCGTGGGGGCGTTGGTGATAGAGTAGCCCAAAAGATAGTGATGGGTGGTGATGACCAGCTGCCTTTTCTCTCGTCTTAGCTGAATTAGGGACGGCTGGCATAGATAGCCCTCGTGTAGCTTTGCGCAAAATTAAAGGAAACAAAAACAGTAAGCTTATGTCTATTGATTTAATTTGATCAATAAATGTTATTCATAGATTTAAATATAAGAAATGAAGCTTAATTAAATTATTCCAACTCTCTCTATTATATGCATTTATAGTAATTCATTTAAATTACTTGCATTTGTAATGTATTTTCAAGTTATTTTTATATATACTTTCTGTTCTTACTTTGTAATAATACGAATAATATGATGTCTAAAATATTCCGTTAATTGTTTTATTATAACTATATTATTGTTGAAAACGTGTCTTGCTTTGAACTTATCCTTATATCTCCATTGTCGGATCAAAACATTCATGTGAATAAATATTGTTGAATGCATTCACGTTATATTTCCTTTATTGTCTGAGTAATATAGGTAATTATGCAACATTTATTGACAAGTCTAACGGCTAATTTTATAAACAACGAGAGACTTAGATTGCACTAATTCAAGGAAAACAAGAAATAACTTCGTTATTATTATTCGTTAGCTGAAAATAAAATTAGAATGTGTCTTGAGAGATGAATTTTAGGAAAACTTTATAAACACATACTGGCAATAAATAGTTTTAAGGAAAATCAGAACCCTTCAATTATGACAACAATGTGTACATAGCATAGCTAAATACAGCTAGGTGGTTAGTTATCTGGTCAATAAAGTGTATAAGAACTCTCTGGAAAGGAAACATTTCAAAACAAAACGTTACCACATTACTTAGAATCTTGATTGAAAGTGAATTTTTCATTACATTTTTTTTTTTCTTGAATCAAATTATAAAGATTGAATATGCATTAAAAATCATTAAAATTTTATACCAAGTACCCGCGTTTTTTGTACACTTGTTAGTACATAAAAACAAACAGATATGTTTTATTTGTTTGTTTGTTTAGAATTAAGTACAATGTATACCGCTGTGCTATTGGGGGCGCTGTGTTTTATAAAAAGGTCACATACTCTTTAGAAAATACATTGTGAGATAAAAATAAATAAGGAAGAAGAAGACATACACTTGGTGGTTTGCATTCTAAAGCAAAAGGCACCCAATGCAACACATGGAATAAATGTATAAGTCAAAGATCCCCGAGTTTCAGACATAACCGTACATAACTTGGCATTCCACTCCAGAGAGAGAATAAATATAAGACTTGACAGAGCCTGAATGGTTAAGGCACTCGACTAGTTTTCTGTAGAGCACGGCTTTGGACCTCTTAACTTGCTCACACTTTCAAGTAGGGAGTTATAATGATTTCACTACCAACAATTTTTTCCTACGCATATCATGATGTTTTAGTGAGTTGCATTCAAAATTTAAAGTACTTTATTATCATGGTTTAAAAATAAATCTGCTATCAAAAGCGTGGCTAATAAATCAGGTAGTAACATTATATAGTTTTACTTTTATACGACAATATTAGAAAATCAAAATTTCTCACTATGAGAATTGGGACATTTGCATTCTAGATATCTTCTCTTCTCTATTTATTTCCCGTTCCTCTGAGAAGTACAAGTTTAATGTAAATTGCTAATTATAATATTTTTATTACTTAGGCAAAGCATAAATTTTATAGTTTTAATCTTATTTCGTTAAAAAGACATAAACTAGAAAATCAGACTCCTCTTGCTATATCCACCTGCCATATCCTCGTTTTCACAAATTGCTTATGGTTCGTTATTACGTTTAATACTATATTATTTGCAACCAGTAAAAAGTGAAGGTTTTGATCTATCATATGATGTGATATATTATGTTGTCCTTTGTACAGAGAATTGTTTATTTTGCCGTCAGTACAGATTTTCTTGCACTGGAAACATGTCGATGAGGTTAAATGAATTTTTAACGGCTCTTGTTGCATAGTTATTAGAAATCTAGAAGAATTGTAAGAGATATAGGACCTCGTCTGTTTTTTGTTGTTACTATTCTTTGTTAGTTTGTACATTACTTAATAAAATAAATAATATTCAATTGCCATTATTGATATAAAAACTAGGGTTAAGTTTTATCAACAGTCGACAGCAAAACAACTCCATGAGAGATCTAGGACAGTACTTTATTTGCTTTGTTCATTTGTAATGTCTATTTATTGTTAGAAGAGATTAAAGATATAAAAATTATGAACTTTATAGGTTAGGTAATGTTCTATTAGGTGGAATAATAATTTTTCATGAGGTACAATCCCTAGTAGCTAGTGCATTATGTAATTGGATAGAGTAATGTCACCTACATATTTGCCAAATGATTTATTACTTACGTGGTTCAAGCATTAGTTAAACACAGTTCAAAGGGCAACAAAACGATTAAACGTAACTACAGATATATATTCTTACGACATTTAAGAAAAACAAATGTAGTTTCGTGATATAATCTGAAGTCGTTATAAAAGGAAAAAAAAGTAATTTATATCGATATTAATTATTTTTGTACTTACGTCGTCGGTAAAGTTGAATAATTATCAAAAATAAAATAAAATAAAAACTTTTACTTAAAAAAGCCAGAAGTGTATTAAGGAGTTTAGAGATTATGCAAATAAAATTGAGATTTTGAAATAACAGAAGATGTTTGTAATCTTAATGTGAACATCGCTTTGTACTTAGAGTAGTCAACTCTTTGATTCCGTAAGTTGATGGAGAAATATTTAGTGAGAATAATCCATTAAAAATTCTGATTTTTGTCTATACAAATGACTTCTAATGGTTACTGAGAACTTGAGAAATTTTGTAGTGATGCATGAAACATATTAAAGGTGATAGTATGAAAAGTAGAAATGACAATTTCAGGTCATGAACTTGCTAGAGCCTTTAGCGAAAGAATAAGGTGATGACCGATCCTATTATTCGTTGTTTAAAAGAGTGACCCAGCAGTTGATTAGGAATAGCGTTAACTTGCTGCCTTTCTTCTAGTCTTTCACTGCTAAATTAGGAACGGACACTTGTAGAAGAAACGGATGCTACCAAGTTAGTATGCTGAAGAAACACCGATGATGTTCTGGCATTTAAAGTGCTCCAACAGATGTAATCGGTCTCGGGACTTAAACCATTAACCACTAGATTATGTCTGTCCTAAGGTGAAGACAAATACAGGAAAGTGTTTCACGTCACTCAAAGTTCCGAGAATCTTGTACTTTAATATTCTGATTCATAAATAATATTCCTGAAGTAACAAATACTTAATAAATGAGTATATTTTTTGTACGCAAGATTGATTCATTTTTACGGGCATTTTAGCTACGCAACAAATCTTCAGAATATTCAGTAACTTTGGGAAAATCATTTCGAAACTTGTGGGGATAAACAATTCGCTGCTTATTTACGTTTGCAAAACCTAACATGTGGAATAAAATCAACAGAAAAATGACAAGCAAATAACGATGATCAGATTAGTGGCATAGCAAAGTTTTCCACTAGGGATGGAGGGGGGGGAGATTTTAAGGGGTAAAATAAATCAAGAAGTTTAAACTGTTCTAAATTGTTAATAAAATGGTCATTAAAACAAATCAAACGCAATAGTGTTTGTAGAAGTTTATTATATACAAAAGCTGAAAAATAATATACCTAGATTTTTCAAACGGGGTAGTTGCCCCAAGCTACGCCTCTGGACGATCATGTGTCAATTCTGTAGTGAAAGAAGATGAGGACTAAAAGTAAAAATAAAACTGGGAAACTTTCACCCTTGAAGTTAAAATGTCTAAATCAATAAGGAAAACGAGCAAAAATTATAGGACCTTTAGAACATGAACTTGAATTTCACACAAAGCTACGCGAGGGATATATGCACTAGCCGTACTTAATTTAGCGATGAAAGATTAGAGAAAGACCATCTGCCGCAAACTCTTGGGATAGTGTTTTACCGACCAATAGTGGGATTGGCTGTCACATTAAAACATTCTCAGGACGATCATGTTTGCTGGAAGGTTGGATTCGAACTCACGACCCACAGGTTGCGAGCCGAGTGCTCTAACCATCTGGCCATGTGAGGTCTCGAATGTGAGAATAAATGAAATATTCGAAACAGGGGTGTTATAACTAACGTAAATTGGAACATTTTGTCTCTGCAATGATATATTTGACGATACTGAATAGTTTAAAAGAATACACGACAAAAACACTATTATTTTAAGTCATTTTATTAAAATGACACTTAATGTTTCAAAAATCACCGAATGTAATCATGGTAGTATACAGGCTTACCTTACGTCGAAAGTGTTCAATTTCATTGCATATTTATGCTTTATCTAATTGTCAAATTATTAGATATTCTAATAAAATGTATGTTAGCATATCGATGTTATTACTCAGTGACTGAAATTCTACTTACTAGGAAAAGTGTTTTGAATAATATAAATGTATCGATATCAAGTAAAAAGTAACAATTTCTGCTGCTAGATGTGTATGTCAAGATGAGAACGGTCCATTTCTGTTTCTACCACTAGTTCGGTGGCATATAACTGTCATTATAAGATATTAACTTTCTGATTTTTACATTAATGAAGTTACCAATATAACGTTTGGCTGTGGCAAAATACCTGGTTTATTAGCTAGCTTTTATATAAGAAAAAAAAAAACTATAACAGTTTCGTTTTTACCACTATGTATATTGCCTCGCAATTTTATTATTTTGTCTTTCTTAGGGGATGGTAAGGCCTACGTTGCATAACTCAGGTATGTATGCTAGTCAAGGAATATCATAAGTTTGATTAATTTGAAATAATGTTTCCGTTCACTTTTAATTATACCAAGCGATAAACTTAAAGCGATTGGAGTAAGAACATTTTTTATATGTTACTTATTTTAGTTTTAGGATCATCATGTCATTAGATAGTAACGCCTGTTTTCTTAATTGTTTCTAGCTGCGTTAAAATAGTGTATATTCGGATATAATGACGATACACATATAAAAAATAAAAATTCTTACTGAAAATATGAACCATACCTCATGATTTATGAAACTAACATTTATTATGTTTCTCGGAAAGAGAGAAAAAAGTTGTACGAAGCGTCATGAAATTCTAATTTATTTATATTATGATATCACATTGTAGAATTTTGCACGAAAGTACATGAATTATTGAAGTGATAGGCTAGGGTGAAAAACAGCCAGTCAAAAATACCTACCGCTAACTCTTGAATAGCATGCCTACGCTAAACAAATTAATAAAGTGAAATTAAAAATAATGTTCATTCGACAACTTTTCCAAAATATGGAATTGACATCAGGTAAATCGAATTAATGAAGGTAGTGTCTTTGTGTGAATAAGGATAAGTTTATTAACTTAAAATATAAAAGTGCAAAAAGCGTTATTCCTGTTGCGAGGCTATAATGTAGTCCTAGTTATGATACACCGGCAGGAAAACTGCTGATAGGTAAAATAGCGCTTATGGAGCTATTCTCAGTGGATTTATCTTTTATAATGCATGTCTTGTGGGATACTACCAGTATTTCGGGGTACTTAAATGCTTACTTTTGCCTTATGTCTCTGTTAGGCGAGGAGACTTCCTTTCCCTAAGCCTAAAATTATTGATTTTACCTTTAAATATTTACGTTTTGGTGCAGTTATGGTGTTTTCTTTCTTACGTATTCGTCATTTAATATTGTTTACGTCGCCAATACTAATCTACTTGTTTTACCATTTAATTAGTTTTGTCTGGTGTAGGCCTCTAAAGAACAAAAAATCAAAATTTCAATTCTCTGTTGTGATCACAAGAAATTGTGCGACAACAAAATCGGTTGTTTACCGGCAATTTTTTTTTTTTCATAATAAAACACAGGAGGGGTTAAAATATCATAGAAAAACGCGTGGGGGGGAATATTATCTTGTATATCAAACAGAACTTTGAATTTTACATAAGAATCCAGGTAAGCCGAAAGCCCAAAAATATATTGAGTTCAGAACAAGCGGGATTTGTATTGATATTTAAGAATGACTTTTCATATTTTAATAAAAAAAAAAAACTAGACTTGCAGTTATCCTCACATTATAAAGATATACATATAAAAAATGTGTAATACCACTCGTCATCATAAGAAACACAGAGTTTCGTCTGTACGTGTCTATTCCAATATTAATAAATAGTGCCAATAGCAAAAACTAGGGTTATTGAAGATATAATTCAGTATTGTATTGTACCAGTAAACTCTTCATAGATAAAATGCGAAAAATACACAAAAATCTCCCAGTAATCCTTACATTGAAATGTTAGAACCTTTGGAACACTTACCCAAACTGGGTATCATTTAGATTAAAATTAAGAATATTGTGTGTATTCGTTATTTTGATTGTTTCATTTTCTTTAAAGACGTATCGCTACGAGATCTAAAGTCCTAATTCAAATGTTACGATAGTGTTTATTATGCAACTACGAACGATAATTTCTGTTGAAACATTGGTGGGAGACGTTAGTAATGGGGAAAACCATTTTTCACTGTACCCGTATATATATATTTTATTTTGGTGTTTGTAACACAATCCTTTGTATTTATGTAAATTAGAACTTAACTGGTTAGCTAATGTTTGTGTTTACGTTATATATATAGTTTAGAGAATGTTAATACTGATAGTGTTAAGTAAATTAAAACAAATTCGAAAAGAAGGACTGCGTTGAAAACAGCAAATCCAAACCTCTGACATTAGTTTGATATAACCAAAAACAAGCCGAAACAAAAATAAAACCCTGCATTAATTGAAAGGATCCCAGGGTACAAGCTATAATGTGGGATATAAAGTGTACCCTGGTTTTGGAGGTGACTGATAAGTAGGACAAATATTGCGGTGGGGTACACCATCTATCAGTCTTATCCTCTGTTTGCCAGTCTCACATAATAAAGTAAAGGAATAACAACAGAAATAAAAATAACAGGTATAGAATAAAAATAAAAATAATAGATATATAAATAAGGAGAAAGAGATGTGGGTGGTCAAGCCCACAAATGTCCCATATATATATATCACCCTTCATTGCCTACAGACAGTTGTGGGAAAGTGATTGCTCTCCAAAGTAAATAAGAAAAAAAAAAAGAGAAGAAAAATTAATTGAAAAACAAAAACTAAGATACTATCATTAGGGGTAAGCAAGTTAAACTTGTATCTTGAAGTTATCTTTCTAGCCCCCATTATGGTAGAAGGGCACTGATTGGTAGCCCAGTAAGCGAATTATACTAGTATAAAAGGTCCCACATAGTTATCTAAATTAACTAGTATAACTCCCAACCACCGTCCATTGCATCTACTGTAACTACTATGCTCTTAACGAGCCTTTATATGTTTGCATCCGCATAAAGTAGTGCCAAGTTGTTAAATGTTCTCATTCACAACCAAAAGCAGGTATTATAAAGTTTAGTAAATTTCTTTAATTTTTATTTATTTATTTAGTACATTCTTACATTTGTTACAGAATAGTTTAATAATGTTATTTAAAGTATCTTTATTAAGCCAATTAGTTATTCATTTTTGTATCAGTATTACAACATTACTGATGAAATATCGTAATTTATTGCAAATTTTACGATATCTGAATAATTTCGAAATTATAATGCTTATAATAGAAGAGCATGGTACATTACTATTAAGAGAGGGTAAACTATATGTTAATGAGGCAAAATATTTTCTTTATATAATTCGTATACTTCGTTACTTATCAACCATTTAGTGCCGGTCAACCATAATGGGGGCTAGAATGCTAACTTCAAATAGTTAGTTTATTTAACTTACTTAATTCCAAATGATAGTACCTTATTTTTATTTTTCAATTAATTTTTCTTCTTTTTCTTTCTTCTTTACTTTGGAGATCAGTCACCTTTCTACAACTCTCTGCAGGCGGTGAAGGTATTATAGATGTAGGACGTTGTGAGCTTGAGCTCCTACATCTCGCTCTTCTAATTTCTATACCTATAATTTTCATTTTATATCTATTATTTTAGTTTTAATTCTGTATCTATTATTTTAATTTTTATTGCTATTCCTCTATTTATTTATGTGAAACTGGGGAATGGAGGTTAAGAGTGATAGACGGTGTGTCCCCACCGCAATGTGGGTCCTACTTCTTCAGCCACCTACAAAACTTAGGGGTCATTTTATATCTCACATTATAGCTTGTACCCTGGGATTCTTTCAGTTTGTGCAGCGTTTTGTATTTTTATATTATTTTTTTAATGCATATATATATTAAACTACAATTAAGGATATCAATACCGTCACTGTAACTGAATGAAACAATAATTAAGGATATCAATGCCATCACTATAACTAAAATAAACTATAATTAAGGATATTAATACCATTAACAGAACTATATGTTAATCATAGCGTTCTCAAATATCATGATCTTCTTTAGCGAGTGAAAAAGTTTTATGTTTGAATGTCAGTCATGATACAACTGGTGTTGAGCATGATGCTATACCGTAATGATCCGTTGTTGCTGGTATTCAGTAAGGTGCTATGCCGTTATGATCTGTTGTTGAACTTCATCATTATGTGCAAAAATATTCACGTTTTTTTGTTTATTCTATTAATAGGTTGAAGTTGTGATTATAACAGTTTGAAAATAATGTTTGGATCATGATCAATGACAGAAAGCCAGAAAGTTATTTTTATTTGTGCTACTTCAGTTTAGTTCTGTTTCTGAATAAACATGGGCTCACCAACTGTATATGTGTAATTGAATCAAGACAAAAGGGAGTCTAACTTGGTCGTGTGTAATTAATTTAACAAACATGCAATTTGTTCAAGAGCGAGAAAAATTAGAACGAAAATTATCAGATGAAGTAAAGAAATTAAAGATCGAAACGACAAGACTAACAGTTTTTTTCTTTTTATATTACAAATATAGTAAATAACAGAGGAAATTGAAAACTATGGTGATATATCAAGGAGAAAAGGGTATCAGAAGGGAATTGGTAGCAATGAGTTTGATGTAAATATAGATTACCTCACTAGGCTCGTCATGGCTAAGCGTGTTAAGGCGTGCGACTCGTAATCTGAGGGTCGCGGGTTCGCATCCCCATCGCGCCAAACATGCTCGCCCTTTCAGCCGTGAGGGCGTTGTAATGTAACGATCAATCCGCTATTCGTTGGTGAAAGAGTAGCCCAAGAGTTGGCAATGGGTGGTAATGACTAGCTGCTTTCCCTCTAGTCTTACACTGCTAAATTAGGGACGGCTAGCACAGATAGCCCTCGAGTAGCTTTGTGCGAAATTCAAAAATTCATGCCGGGCCCTTCAAATTGTAGTGGCAAAAGAGAAATCTAATGACAATTTTAAAGCAATAGGAAAACATTCATATCTTCATAAACAGAATTTAATATTTTAAATTATACCCAACAAATTCGGATATTTGACGTCGTAGTTTAAAATCAAAAGGTTTATGTCAGACTTTATCTTTACTTGGATAATATGTGTGACTTTACTCCAGGTGAGAACATATTGCTATAGGTGAATTTGGTTCAGGTGATATGATTATATTTGGAGTATTGATAATTTATCTACATATGTTAATCACATTTTGTAAAATACAGATTTCAACTCCCTTGTTTTTCTTTGATCTTCTTTCTTCATCACCAGTTGTGTTTAATGTGACGATGATTACTCAATATCGTTCACACCACATTAATATAATAACCATGATTACTCAGTATCGTTTCCACATTAATCTGATGACCATGATTACTCAGTATCGTTCACCCCACATTAATCTGATGACCATGATTACTCAGTATCGTTTCACACCACATTAATCTGATGACCATGGTTACTCAGTATCGTTTCACACCACATTCATTTGATGACCGTGATTACTCAGTATTGTATAATTTCGCACAAAGCTACACGTGGACTATCTGCGCTAGCCGTCCCTAATTTACCAGTGTAAGACTAGAGGGAAGGCAGTTAGTTATCACCACCGACTGCCAATTCTTGGGCTACTCTTTTGCCAATGAATAGTGGGATTGACCGTCACAGTATATCGCCCCCATGGCTAAAAGGGCGAGTATGTTCAGTGCGATTCTAAGATTAAGAGTCGAGCGCCCTAACCACCTAGCCATGCCAGGTTGTTAAGTAGACACAGACAATAGTCCATGAAAGCTACATCAGCGGATTTAACAAACATGTGGTCGAATGGTATTGTTGTGAGCACCTTTTTTTTTATTAGACAAATATTTCTTAAAATCAACCGTTTCAAAATATTTCTAAAACCCTGTGACACTTCGTCAGTTTGGAATCGCTGTTTGTTACCTTGTTATTAATAAGGGAATATCTCTGTAACATTTAACAAATTAGATGTATGAATCTCTTCTCCTTTTGTTCGCTTATTCCGTCAACTACAGGACTACCAATAGCGGCATTGAAATGTAAAATGGTTAGGAATTCGTCTTGAACCGCACATACATGGAATCTAATCATGTCACCTGCATTGCTAAAACTCGTACATGCAGCGTTCAGTCTTTTTGGCACGTGTATCAAATTTGTAAAGTGTGAGGGACGCTTTGGATCACAGTACCAAATTGTCTCACTTCAGTTGTGGTCGAAATGCTATTAAACACTTCTCTGAGACCAAATGTATAATATGACACATTAAGCCTAACATTACTGTCTTAAGAAAAAGATGAGAGATTAAAGTATTACATTATACTTTTAGTGTTTCTATGACGCTCAATAAATTTATTTGGGGCCTAGCTGTCAAAATGAGGGAAAATGTTAATTTAAGATTTTAACAAAACAATGTATTTCAAATCTGTATTTCATTTCACTCAAGATATAAACAGCTAAGAGTCAGCAATGTGTGTTGAGTCTCTTGATGGAAATTATTGCATTTGATAGATGTAGGCACACACACATGTATGTGTTCAAATATGCTGTAAATGCTCTTAAATTTTTCACAACACTACAGTTTATGTACTGTACTTGTGTATTTACTGTATATTTGAGTTTTATTTGATTTTGTTCTCTAGACCATATTTCAAGTTATATTGCATTCTTATTAATATCTACGATTTTATACATTACATAATTGTTTTGTTGTGCGCACGTGATGCGACCGGATACAGTACACAAAGATTAGACGAGACGGAATCGATTTTTAATTAACGCTTTTAAGAATATTTAACCAAAAGTTATCAAATACAGACAAAAATGTGCGGTATTCCAAGATAAACTTAAGTCGGTTAATTGGGAAGGAAAGGCTTGAGATTTATTTATTTTTAACAGTCAATTTATCTTATACGCAACCATGACACATTTGAATTTGACATTTGTTGTGTATGATCAAATGTGGTGTTCCTAATTCTTTCATTGGACTGTTTTGTTATGAAGTTTAAGGATTAGCTATTCTATATCAGTGCTACAGCACTCACATTCATGGTAGAACATTATTATTCCTTTTTTATTTTTCATGACAACATGGACACTTTCGAATCCCGGTCGCACCAAACATGCTCGCCCTTTCAGCCGTGGGGGCGTTATTATGTGACGGTCAATCCCGCTATTCATTGGTAAAATAGTAGCCCAAGAGTTGGCAGTGGGTGGTGATGACTAGCTGCCTTCCCTCTAGTTTTACACTGCTAAATTAGGGACGGCTAGCGCAGATAGCTCTCGAGTAGCTTTGCGCGAAATTAAAAAAAAACAAACAAAAACAAACCGTAATGTTCGTTAACCTATCTTTGTATTCTGTTTCTTCTGACATTGTTGAGCTCAGATATTTATTTTCTCTTTGAGAATTCCGAATTGGCAGCAAGCTGTCAGTTTGACTAAACTTGTAGTTATTGACTAGACCAGCAGTTGTCATCCACGTAATCCTTCTTGGGTGATGTATTATTATCTTATCGATCAGTTTGGCAAACTGTGTTATAAGTTATATCTATTCTTGGATTAAATATCAGCCAGTAACAGATGTAACCACGTGTTCGCCTATTAAATTTTAAGCTAAACTCATAACGGAAAGTAATGTTTCCTTGCAATATATTCAATTAGTAAGTGCACTTTATTTTAAAATATAAAACTGAGGGAGATATTTAATATTTGTGCTTGTATTGTGCTATTTCAGTTTTTCCTTTTTATTATATGTGGGTTTTGTACATATTTTATATTTTTTCGATAATACATATTCGTTTGTTATATCACATATAACGCAATTTTCTTTATTTCCTTGAATTATCAATCTTAATAAATTTAATTACGTCATTAGGTCCCCACGACTTTTAGACACACTCCATTTGTAACCACCCTATTATCTTTAATTGTGTAAGAAGGAATGCATAAAATAACAGTGAGGGTATTGATTAAAATATTTCTTTTTAATATAGCCTGTTTTTAGCTTGATTCTTACCTGCCAGTGGCATAGCGGTATGTCTGCGAGATCAGACCGCGCGAAACCCAGTTTCGATACCCCTGGTCGGCGGAACACAAATAATTCATTTTGCAGCTTTGTGCTCGGTTAAAGTACAAACAATCTCAGTTCATACGATTTAGTACTTACGTGTTAACACTTAACAAGATGGCATAAGACAGTCGATATGCTTGTTGTGTTTTTGGCAATAGTGTATAATGAATCGCGCTATTATTATAATACATAATTAGCGATGCAATATTCTCTGAATAATGTCTTATTTACAATACACAGACCAGAACTAAATGTACAAGATTACATAGAACTGTTTTTACTTTTGAAGTAATCAACAACAACAAAAGAAAGTTTTAAATCCAAATGTTCTTCAAAGATTTTCTATTTGTTTTGTTTTTAACTTGAACGTAATTATTGTGACATCAGAGCTAAACGATTATAGTGACGAGTGTCTGATTCTTGTGAACATACTATGATGTCATGACTAGATAAACAAATTGTCTACAGTACGAGAAAGAATTGGAAATTCACTATAATCTTTAAAATTATTCTAAAAAACTATCAAAACACTGTCTGAAATACGAAGAAATCAGAGGAGATAAACACTTTTAAAGTGTAGTTATATTCCATATCAAAATCAATTTTATGTTTTTTTAATTTCTCAATCTATTTATCCACAAACAAGTCTAATCCTGTTACTTTTTATTTCACTTAATACCCGTATTTTTATTTATTATTATTATTAAAGGCACAATGTTCTATTCGTGCCACTTCCCTTCACATGGTATATATATTAGTGCCACTTCCTTTCACATGGTATATATATTCAACAGGGTAAGTACAAACTTATGAACGATTTAACCAAGTTTTCTTTTCTACTCCTAAAGACCATCAAAAAGTGTTAAGCGTAAACAGTAAGTCACAAATTTAAGTCCAGATCGTGACAGATACGAGCGAGAAAGAACTTTCAATTTTCAGGGTGATTTTCTTTATCTCTTATAAATATATATGTATATATATCAGCATATACAATGTCTTTTAGTTAAATCAGAAATAGAATCGTGGGACTCCTCATGCTTCGTCTTCACTTCTAGCAATTCTGTTCGTTGGGGAAGAGATATTGGGAAGCTTAGCGACGAAAAATGATCCCATTACTTCCTATATAAAGATACGGTTCAACAGCCTAGATTTGTATGATAAGGATTTTAGCTTGGACAGTGATGGGGAATCTCATTTATGACCCATATCAAGTGCAAAACGTAACTATACATCCAGTTCTGACAGCGACCTTATTGAATTAATATCTTAGAACGAACAACACGAATCTTACAATATTGCTCAGTAAGCATTGTGTAACTGACTGCAAATGGGAAACTTTATTTATATTCGTGAAAAATAATTATTTTGTCAGGGTTAGGGTTAGGATCTTTACATAAACAACTTCGAAGTATAAAGTTTTACTTGTGAAAATTGTTATTATTAGTTTTTGTTTGTAGTTAAAGCACAAAGCTACATATATGACTATCTGTGCTGTGTCCACCACGGGTATCAAAACCAAGTTTGAAGCGTTGTAAGTCTACAGACATACTGCTGTACCAATGAGGAGCTAGAAGGAATTATTTTCAAATCCTTAGAGGTCCTTTCTTTATAACACCATCCTACCTTATATAAGGTGCAATAATACCGTTGTATTAAACACAGCGTTATACTGTCAAACAGTGTTCTGTGTTACTAATATTATGTAACTCAGAATAAAGTGTTATACTCCATATGTTGCGTTAAAGTTGTGCTACGCTGAAAACCTTCAACAACTTTGTAGACTATTCTTCATCCTGGATACATACATATATCTTGACACTGCTTTGAAAATGTTTAATACTATCATACAGTTGACAGTAGTTGTTTAACAAATAGAGACCAAAGTTATCAGCTACTAATAAGTTGGTTAACAAATAGAGACCAAAGTTATCAGGTGTTAATAAGTTGGTTAACAAATAGAGACCAAAGTTAGCTACTAATAAGTTGGTTAACAAATAGAGACCAAAGTTATCAGCTGTTAATAAGTTGGTTAACAAATAGAGACCAAAGTTATCTGCTACTAATAAGTTGGTTAACAAATAGAGACCAAAGTTATCTGCTACTAATAAGTTAGTTAACAAATAGAGACCAAAGTTATCTGCTACTAATAAGTTGATTAACAAATATAGACCAAAGTTATCAGCTATCTGTAAGTTGATTAACAAATAGAGACTAAAGTTATCAGTCACCAATGAGTTGGTTAACAAATAAAGACCAAAGTGATTAGCCATAAATAAGTTAGTTAAACTGGTATTTCAATTTGAGAGAGGATTTTCACATTGCGATGTGTAATTTATTCTTTGTTAATTCTTTTCTGGCAAATGTGATTTGGGGAAACGGCAGTAAGATATCCCCATTTTGTGTTCATCCACCTTATGTCGGAAATGGATATTTGCTATGATAAACCACAACCGGAATAGATTTTTTTTTCCCAAGGATTCTGCTTGTAATGTCAGATCATTTTCTCACTTATAGAATTATTCAGGCTTAATCTGCCTGTCTTTTACATGATTAGATACTTTGACAGATTTGAAAAGAGAAGTCGATCTCTAAATACTTGTGGAAAGAACATTCTGGTACTTGCAAGCCATTTAGAACCTTGGCTGCAGCAGAGTTTTCCATTTTAACGTTAGAACTCATTTGAAGCTGTTAGCCGTTCCTTTACGTTCAACGAAAAGCCAAGTCACGTCGCTACAGTCTTGATTTGTTGTCTAATTGTCGATTCATCTAGTAATCCCAGTTTTATTAGAAGAATTTATTGAAGTGTAATCTATATATACATGTAA
The DNA here is from genome assembly GCF_004210375.1 of Tachypleus tridentatus. Classification (NCBI taxonomy): domain Eukaryota; kingdom Metazoa; phylum Arthropoda; class Merostomata; order Xiphosura; family Limulidae; genus Tachypleus; species Tachypleus tridentatus. The sequence continues at coordinate 43,609,443 of NC_134830.1, forward strand.
AACATCATGTTGCCAATAACCTATAAACCAATTTTTTTCTCTTTTCAACAGATTAGCACTTTCAATCTTAAATTACAGTCTACAGACGCCAGGCGTAACGAAGAGATAACCAAAGTTTTATTTGTTGTTGTTTCTTCACATAAAAGTAGAACTTGCTTATAAGAGACAATTGTATTTTGCGAAAGAGCCTATTTGCTCCTAAAGAAAACAACTAGTTGTAAGTTTTTTTTTTAAATCTTTATCTGAATCTATTTACTACAACATAAAGTGAGCTATTGTGTTTTCACACGAAACTTTAGGTTAAATATGTAGGGTGTAGGTTTGAACTTTGGTAAAATTTCGGATTTTAGAGCTAACGAATACGACAGGACAATAACATCTCTCACACTTGAAATCGTAGATGCGTTATAAGAGTGACTATCAAACCTCTTTGGCGTGGAAGATGAACAATTGGTTGCTGCTATGGTTTAAACTTGGGCCAGTGTCTTATGAAGATCTGCCTTAAATACAAATTAGATATACTGTATTATTTTATGGAAAAAAATCTCTTAGTAGTCTGCTTTATGATGTATTTTCACTACATAAGTAGGTTGTGTGCTTTGTTATCAGATAGCGATTAAAATATTATTTGAGTGTGTTATAGTGATAAAGACCATGAAGAGAGAAGATCAGGGTTTCATCGCAAATGTCAACATAATTGTTTATTAAAACAAATACTATTTCTTTAAATTAATGTACTAGAAAATCGTAACATTTGGTACAGTACGTCTAGAAAAACACTACAGAAGTTCACTGACAGGCAGTACTACAATCGCACGAGTTTTATTTTTACCCGTTGAACACATGATTCACTTTTTTCACGGGATTGAAAATATTTTAGTTCCTTATATTAACATCTGAAAAGTATATACATGCATTTTTTCTTAATATGTAAACCACATGAAGCCTAATTTTTACATTAATTATTTTTCGAAGAGACGTTATGCCACAGATCAAAAGCTACACATGTAAAAAAAAGGTTATTTTTTTAAGGATAACTTCAAAATATAGTTGTATGAAAACTGAAACTGGCTAAAAGTGACAAAAGTTCAACTGAAACAATGTAAATCGTAATCAGTTTGTTTCTTATTACAAAACTTGGAGAAGGCACAAGCAATATAACTCCAAATATAATAACCCCACCCCAAAAAATAACATTACTATTTTAAAAATATTTGAAATAATCTTTAAAAACTAAAGAAAACAAAATGCAAAGTAGAAATATTATTTTCCTTGTTCAGAAAGAAATCTATGTTTATTAGCATACATCGTAATCAACACCAGTCTTAGAATGTGTCTCTCACACCCACAGAATCCGTAACCAATTATACAACGAAGTAAAACTTTTGGCAAAAGTAACAAACACTACAGCAGTTCTATAAATAAATCAAATCTTATTACACGCATAACATATGCACATTGCTGTATCGAACTATATTTGTTTATTACATTTTACAAATTTAACGTTTATACAGTACTTTATATATGAACTCTGTGTCAATACAATCATAACGTATCAGTACACGTCTTACCTTGGAGCAGAGTGCTACGAATTCGACTAATTTGTCAGTAAACTGCATACCCTATTATTATTAATTTTATTCTATGCTCAACACTACAAATTACCCGCATTTACTGCATTAACTAGTCTTCAGAATACATTTCTAACATAAGGCTCGAAACCAGGCTTTTTGTTATTGAAGGAAAAAAAAAGAAAGAAAACGAAATAAAATAATTCGTTAGTTTTAATACAAATATGGATGGATTATTTTAATTTAATTTTATAACGCTAGGATATGTTTATATCGCCCACATGTAAATTTAAAATGATATGAGTCAATTTTTATAGTCGTAGTGTTTGCATTATAGGTGTAACACATTTTATTGTGTGTTTTTTTCAAACTCGCACATTTTAATGGTGTTTTAGTGTTATTCCCATACAAACTACTAGCGACTGTCATTTCAGTTCCCATTTAAATTGTGAACGTAAAAAACACACACATTTAAAATAGAAAGATACACATGCAAAGTTGAGAAGTGCTGATGTTGTGAATCGATCTGTACTTCAAGATAATAAACAATGCAAATAATGGTATACATTTATTTAGAACTGATAAAAGTTTGGACTATATAATGAGACGTTAAACTTCTGACAATTTCTTTTATGTTTATTTTTATTTTTTCTTCAAGTTAATCTCATTTTTAAGCTGTACCGTGGTACAAGATATGTTGAGCATCCTTTAAGGAAAAGGTCGTGACTTTTTTAGATAAAAAAAAACCTTCTTAAATATTTTCATGTATATTATAAAATACAAATTAATAGGTTTACTTTCTGTGTGCTAATGTTTCAATATACCACATATTCGTCGCCAAGCTATGTTGAAGATAAATTTGTAATACCATCAATAAAATCATAAGTGAATATCCTATAGATTTCAATTTTTTTTGCCCTGAATTCTCTCATAATATTTTTCTCTTGTAGGAGTTAGTCCATATTATCAACCAGTCAATAGCTGAGAGTGAAGATATTGTAAGAATGTGGTATTTTTACTTCTCAAAATCGTTGGCGAACATAGGATACATTTTTTTAAGTATCAACAAATTGAGATTTGTAACATTTTCATGAATATTTAACTAACTTGTATGACCGTTTTTTTTTTTTTTTTTTTGAGAAAGTAGGTATCTTATTTCACTTAACTTCAGTTTATAATTTACGCAGTGTGTTATTGCCCCAAGTAGAAGCAATCAAGTACAGAAGAAAGAAACCTCTTTCCTTGTACACTATCTACATTCACCAGAATTCTAGTCTAAATAAAAGTTGGATAAACATAATGTATTATTCTGACACTGGATATTTTCCTTATTACGTCCTTAAGCGAAATGCTTATGTTAGTTTTAGAGTAGAAACATGTGGTCAGTGTATACTTGATATTATATTGTAGTACACGTTAGTATGAATTGTGTTGTCACCGTTCAAAGCTGTCTTGTTCATATAGAATTAATTTGTTTGTAAACATCAGAGTAGAAATGGCTACCATAAAATAAGTTGTTTGTAACATTTTGTACATGTGTTAGACCGTGGTTTACACAAATTTAAGTGTCATATACAGATTAGTTTTATTGGGTTTATGTCGCTTTATGCAGTATACATATATATTAAGCGGACTTTGTGAATGGGAATTTATACTGTTGGTTATAGGAAATTAGAGTAGAATAGACTTTCCTAATTAATTCATGTTGAATTACAGTAATACTTCATGACAAAATGCACATAGAATTGTTAATAATTCCAAGCAGAAGGATTTTGCTCAAGTGTAGTGTGTTTGATATATTCATATTCATATATATATATATATTTATCTAGCAGTCTACTTCGTATAGTTAACCACATGACGTACGTACAAAGTTCAATAACGTTTATAGTAAAGAGAATGATATGTTACATAGCTTCTGATTGGATATTACTAAATGAAACAACTCTTACATGATATGACACAGTGGCATATCTGAAGACTTACAATGCTAAAAACTGTCGATACCCGTGGTGGGCAGAGCTTAGATAGCCCATTGTATATTTTTGTGCTTAATTCAAAACAACAACTTACATGACATCACGAACTAAAGTTTTCTCATGATTTTTTGTGCTGAGAGCTGCACAATTTAGAGGCTCACAGAAAACAAAACAACTGCTAATACAATTACAACATACCATAAAATGTTTAAAGAATGGGGGAGAGATAATCACTTCTAGAAATTCCAACTGGACTTTCATTAAAGGATGCTGAATAGATCTGAAAACTCTGCTTTCTTCTCCTGAACTATTATAGACTTTCTTATTATCATATTAACGATTAACCACAATACTGTAGCTATGCCATTAAAACAGGTGTGTCAGTAATGACGAAAGATGTACTTTTAATATTTTTTGTTTATAATACTTGAGAGAAAAAATTGCCAAATAACCCCCTTTTTGGATACTTCTGTAAACCTAATGAGCCAGATAAAAATGGAGGAAAAACAAACACTACTTTCTGAAGTTCTGATAACATAGGGCAGGTGCTCGTTCTACAGCACTAATTCTATTACCATGTTTTTATGTTCTAATAACGATCATAAAATATTATTTTGAAAAGCAGGGTGTATTCAAGCAAACTTTTATTGGTGATTAAATTTTATGGTCCAGTTTAAGGTTTAACTATAATTATTCATTAGCATTTGAAACTGTACAAAGAGTTTCAAAGTGGGTTTTGTACTTTAAGCCTTGGAAATGACAAACCTAAGCAACGAGGTTTCTATCTTTAATGTAGCTTTTGCATAATATTTAACTGTTTGTGACATAAAATAAGTTGTGGTTAAGGTTTATAAAAGTAGTCGAAAACCAGTCTCTGTTTATCTATATTTAACGACATGTTTCAGAAAGCAGCGGTTCTGACTTTTAAGGTTTTTTCTTTATACATCAAGTACTTTTGAAATTCGTAATTAAAAGGATTCCATCATAACAGTTAAATACAAGGTAAACAAATACATTTGTATAGCAATTTCAATAATAAAGTTATTTACACAGGAAAACTGTGAAGGATCATAAATTATACGCATTGAATCTGAAATGCTTATGTAGTAGTTTTAAAATCTTGAAATATATAATTTAAAATGTAATGCAAAAGATGGTTGTTATAAGTTTGAAGTCGCGATACTTAAACTACAGTTACGAATATTGCATGTGACCCTAGACTAAACAATACACTCTTCAATTATTAAGGATAGGTAATGTAAAAGCGGGAAACTTTTTAATAATAATGAGTTGAAGTACATTTGACGGAAGTTAAAAGTAACTGGCTATGGCTCTTTTCAATATATTTTTCTTCTTTCAGACCTTAATATAGTTTTGTATTTTATGAATTTACCAGAAATCTGATAACATAGTGTGTTATATTGTTGGAACCCTGATAAATAGCATAAACAACAACAGAAGGACGTGATTAGAAAAGACTGGATCAAGGTTGTAAAAAATTAGTTCTATGTCTAAGAAATAAACGTCAATAAGAATAAAAACAAATCGGAATGTGAGGAAAGAAGTAAGTGAGAAAAATGTGTATTTTTGTCTTTGATGATCTACTATCTGATACCATACGCCAACAGATGGCAAAATAAACAACAATTAACACAAAACCATATAACTTGCTGCAGGAACAAAATGTTTGTTTTATCAGCCAAAGGATGCGTAATAACAATCAATAATAATAACAACACAACAAGTATTTAAAGCCTAAGGAGTGTAACCTATGTCTCAGACTATGTAAGAAATTTTCAACTTCCGTAAGGTGTTAATAGAATATTCTCGCATTTTTTACGTATAAGAAAATTTATTTTAATAACACAGACCTGCGAATTTAAACTTCATAAGTGTGTTTCTCTTTTAGTAAAGCTACAGGTGGCTATCTGCTGTGCCTACCTAGGGGAATCGAACCGCTGATTGTTGTGTTGTAAATGTGTAGATCTACCGCTGTCGCACACGGGTACAAACTTCGTAAAAAGCTCTTATTAAAGGTCTTCTATATTTCAGCTTTGCAGATTTTGAAAATAATATTCATTTTTTCCCTAACACGTAACGATTTTTTTACAAATGGGATAAGAACAACAACAACAAACTATTGTTAAATCAAATTGTTATTTCGTTTACCACAATGAACATTTATTATTACTGTTGTTTGTTTGGGTTCTAGAACGATCGATAACACTATTACGTCGCGATTAGTTGTCAACACATAACAATGAAAATGATTCATTTATGTAAAAATACATATGAATTTTTGTAAAATAATACATCTGTGTTTGATGGAGAAGAATGGATACCATTTTAGGATTTAACATTCAGGAATTACTGTTGAAGATGTAAAATAATAAAACTGTCGCAGGCGTATTTTATTACAGCAAAAGGAAAATAAAAATATCGAGTATATCAACACATACCATTTACACGTAATTTCTTCAAGCTTTAGTTTGTCACAGATTAGGATCTGTTAGCAACAACGAAAACTTTCCGATGGTTTTCAAGAGTATCAGATACACAATGACAAAGTGGATTTCACGTTTAATAATTTCTTTACGTTAGTTACTGTTCTATTAAAAAAACATTATTTTATTTATTTTAAATTACAAATATTCATATGGCTGCTAAAGTAAAAATGCACTGTACGAGTTCCGCTGATTTAATATATGTATGCACATCAAATAATTTCTCTTTCCATATTGATAATTCAATCATTGTGTCTTGGACAATTTCAGTCATTGTTACTTGGAGATTGGGCGCATTAGTGACAGTAGTTAGCACCTTATGCTAAGTTGTTCAGTTAAGTAGGTTATAAAAATGTATTAAACTAACTTCTACGTGCTAATGGTTTTAGTGTTAGTTTGTCTGTGGGTGTAACTAAGAGTAATATGGTAATTTGTCATGATTATCATCAGCAGATACATAATGGTAATTTTTGTTTTATCGATTGCTAATGGTTATGACAAACAATTTTTATTCGATAAACATCAGAAAAGGTTTGCTTTACTGCTTGTTGTCTCTAATTAATTACTATTTTCAGATATAGAAAATGAAAGCATATCTAAATTCTTAAATATCAGTGCAAAATTTTTAGTTTTGTATATCTCTATTATCATTCATTTTTTATATGTTAGTTCATTGTTAAACATAAGATATTGCAATCAGATTCAACATTTCTCCAGCTAAGTGAAACCTTTGAAACTAACTCTAAACCCTGGTAATTTTGTCTGGAAATAACACAACATTTTACGATTTACATTAATTACTGAGTCTTATATATATAGATTTACTCTGTTACGTTTGATGTGTCGCTTTTTAAATAGTGCATGAAGTTTAATATAAGTTTATCTATAAAAAAATATCTTACAGTGAATGTGTCACTTTCTTAAACCAAAGAGAATGTATTCGATAATGAACTTCAGTTTGAATAGCAAAATAATGGAAGCCATAAACACAACTCTACATGCAGTTATAGTGCGTTAAATTTGTGAATATTATATGGAAACAATCACTTTGAAAAAATATTAGACTATGTGCGTACGGATACATTATGTACACTTGTTTACGTAGAAACACCATGAAAGTTTATTTTTGTTTGGAAGAGATAAAGCAATATTGAGATGTTATAATGCTTTTTTGTTTTGCTAGAGAGATTAAATGTATTTTTATTTCAAGAAACGAATATTATCTTTATATTCAAATACGAATTCACATAATAAAAGTGTTTAAGAAATGTAAGAGCTGAAACTTCTTTTGCTAAAAAGGTAAAATAAAAGAAATGTTCAATGATTATTTTTTGTTTGTGTAGTTTCACGTTCTATGTTAACCGTGACTTGCTTATGTTAATCGAGGAATATTGGACAACTAGTGTAAAATTAAATCCGAAAGTGAAAATATACAACTCAAGGCTCGAGGCGTGAGTTGATATCTACACATTCTTCAGTTAAGATGAAATTTATAACATTATGTAAAGTAACATTGATTGAGCCAGAGGTTTAGTACACGATATAAAGGTATACAGGTTTAACTAATCACTTTTTATTATTTTGTTGTTGTTCACTATGATATATTTTTGGATAAATTTACCTGAATTGTAGTTGATTGAGCACTAACGATTATAGGTGTTACCTTAGTCATACATACGGTAAAAAAAAAACGTTTCTATATATTTCTTGGCATTTAAACTGCCAGATCTTTCACTAAATAACAATGTAATTAATAGAATATTAGTTCCAAAACAAAACAGAATTGTAATCCGTTAGACCCAAAATTTGCATTCATTTTCAGCCTTTGAAATGTACCCCGATGAGGATTAAAACAATTATAATGCGCTTATATTACATTAAAATCACCAGAACTATGGAGATCAGCACACCTCAGAATAACAAACCTGTTTCTATACGAAGTACAAAATTCATTTCCTATAAAGTAGACATAAAACTAATGACACCAACGAGGCCAGAATTATTCAATGTGAAAGTGTATTACCATTTACTGGAGACTTGATTTAGTCTTTAACATAACGAGTCATATTTATTATTACTATAAAAAACAAAACTATCCTTTTAATTATAAGCTAGAAAGCACATTGGAAATTTTCAAACTGCTATCAGTTGTTATTATCTCTTTTATGTTTTTTGTTTTCCGGAAGAGGCATTTAAAGTTTCTGTTTATCTAAAATAAAAGGGGTTTGTGGGTGAACCACGCGGAAACGTAAAATATTGACATGTACATTAAGCATATAACAATACACGTCATTACTTATTTTAAGTTCAATAAAGATCCATCATTCTACAACAAAAAAATCCAGCACAGGAGACTTCTTCGTCGCCGCTTTTGCTGCTTCGACCCTGGCGATGAGACCGATCCCTGATTGGACGAGGTTGGCTACTTACCGGTGAAGGACTTTGTGAACGTCCACCACCGTTGGCCGGTGCAGTGCGCGCAGGAGCAGAGCGACTTCTGTGAAACGACCCTGAAAAATTTAATATCACTGTTTGTCGTAAATGATAACATTAAATGTGTTTGTAGTGCATATAATGTTACATTAGTTTATTAACAGTAGTTTTTATACATGAAAAGTATATATAACCTTTACAGATACATACACTTAGTTGTTTTCTTAATGGAAAGCTTTACGATGGGTTACCTGCATTTTCTCCAGCGGGAAATCGAACCCGCAGATTTCAGCGAGTGATAAGAAGTGTAATATTCATTAGCGAAACACGTATTACGTGGTGTATAAAATGTTGCTGAGATTATACATGCAAAGTACCCATGATTATTATATGGTTAAAATATGAATCTTATCATCTTACACAGTATGCTGCATAAATATATATATATATGTATAAGGTAACTGTCAAACACATCTGTGAAACTTTTACTTAACTATACCGATTAGCAAGCAAAATTCACCAAAACCTTGGATTCACTTTATATTTGGCACGTCTGAATAAAACAATACAAACGCGGTCTTTTACATAAGAATACACAATATGTTACAGCTTCTGTACGTTAATTCTAACTGTAGCTATTAAACCACTTATTTGTTAGAAGGACGTTGGTAAGCCATGTGATATAACTCTGAATTTCAGAGCTGTTGTGCCCCGTTCGAATCCATACGATATCATAAAGTATTCCCTGTAATTGAAGCTTTAAGGGCGTTATACGACTGGCAGGCATTTTCTTGGTGTTGGCAGTAGGGAACTATAGTTCAAAATTTGGAACGATGACCATAGCATCTTTGTCATAAATTTAAAAAAATAAATGAAACAGTATTTGTTGACGAATAGTTAATCTCTTCGTTATGGCTTATAAATAACAGTGTGAGTTCATAGCTCAGAAAACAAGAAACATAATGTTTTCAAATTCGTACGTGTCAAATCAAAATAATTAAAGATTTGATGTTGTAACGTAAAGTAAGTTATTCTGTATATTTTGCGAGAAGCTAGCCGTCCCTTATTTAAAACTAATATACCAGAGGGAATACAGCTAGTAAAAAGCACAGGCCATAATTCTAGAGCTACTCTGATTAAATAGTGGAGTCTCATCATCTCTTTTATAACACACATACGACCCTAATATGTGGAGCGTATTTTTGCGGTAACTGACTCCGAACCATGAATTTTCTGGTACACAGTCCGAGCACGTTAGACACCAGAAAAGGCTTACCCCAGAACTAGATAAGTATAAGAGTTCTCATGCATATGTGAATAGAGCTATGCTAGCTTTAAGATATGTTTACAGGCGATGGCCCAGTAAAGGGTGTGACATTGAAGATTATTATGTTGGTTCCCTTTGAAACTGTTGGCCTTGCATGTCTTCTGATGTTATAGAAACAATCTTTCAGACAGAAATGTGTTTACATATATATTTTAAGTTTAGAGAAATTACTTGAGATTTTCAAAACGGCTTCTTAAATTCTTTCATTAATAGGATTCTGTAGCGAATAATTAGGACATGTTAACCTTATGCCATTGACTTTCCAGTTTATGGTATATCAAAGGTCGAACCAACTTTTGCTTAGAAATACTGTTTTTGGCTAAAGACTATCATATTTTTATCGTGATTAGTCAGTTATATCTGCTCTACTGTCTTACTTTGATTGAATACTTTTGATACTGTTGGAGAAGGAATACTATGAGATGACCATGAAGAAACATTCTAAGCTGAGAACCCACTAGCATCGTTTATCAGCTAGATAATTACATTTAGTGGTCACTTTATTAGATAGACCTGCTCTTTAACGCAAATAGCCAAACAGTGAATCATATGGCATTAACTCAATATATAAAGCATACAGACATGGTCAAGACGTTTAATTGTTGTTCGACCAAACATTAAAATGGGGAAGATGCGTGATATAAGCGACTTTAACCATGAAATGATAGTTGGTAGCAGACGTGGTGGTTCCAGCATCTCAGAAACTGCTGACCTTCTGAGATTTTCATGCACTAGAGTCTTTAGAGTTTACAAAGAATGGTTCTAAAACCAAAAAAAAAAAAAAACATCCAGTGAGCGGCAGTTCTGTGGGCAAAAACACCTCATTAATGAAAGAGGTCAAAGGAGAAAGGCCAGACTCGTTCAAACTAAGAGGAAGGCCACAAATACTCATATAACCACTCTTCGAAACATTGGTGTGCAGAATGACATCTCTGACTGCACAATGTATCGAGCCTTGAAGTAGATGGGCTACAGCAGCAGCTAAGAACAGGAAGATGAGGCTACAGTGGACACAGGATCACCAAAGCTGGACGCCTGATCTGACGAATCTATATGTCTGCTGCGACATGCAGATGGTAGGGTCAGAATTTGACGTAAACAGCATGAAGCCATGGAACAATCTTGCCTTGTGTCCACGGTACGGGTTGTTGTTGATGATGTAACGGTGTGGGGAATGTTTTCTCGGCACACATTAGGCCCCTTAATACCAACTGAGCATCATTTGAATGCTACAGTGTACCTGAGCGTTGTTGCTGACCATGTGCGTCTTTTATGGCCACAGTCTACATGTTTTCCAATGGCTACTTCCAGCAAGATAATGCACCATGTCACAAAGCACGCATCATCTCAAGCTGGTTCCACGAGCATGATAGTGAGTTCAGTGTACTCCATTGACCTACACTGTCCCCAGGCCTCATTCCAATAGAACACCTTTGGATGAGGTGGAAAGAGAGGTTCGTGGTATGAATGTGTGGCTAACAAATCTGTAGGAACTGCGTGATGCAATGAAGTCAGCATAGACCAAAATTTTCTAAGGGATGTTTCCAGCACCTTGTTGAATCTACGCCGTGAAGAATTCAGGCTGCTTTGGAGGCAGAAGGGGGTCCTATCTGGTACTAGCTAGGTGTACCTAATAAAGTGCTCACTGAGTGTATATTCTACTTATTATCATCACCAAGCACAACAATGGAGAACCAGCAATTCACAACAATCAGCAGGAAGGTGAAGACCTATCTCTAAGGTAAGAGGGTCAAGAACTACAATAATCCTGTGATATTTATCCCACATAGGCATATCTTGGAGCGTGTGGGTGTAAAGCATACTCTTCTAAGTCCATTTGGTTTTCTCAGGACTAATCATAATTAGATATAGTGTGATGGCAATACTCCAGGGTCAGATAACCCATTTTCAACCACAGTTTTGGTTGATAAGTTTCAATTGAACATCCTATGGTGGCAGTAACGTAGGGTCAGATGGCCCATTGTATCAAAATCTGGGCTTTGACACTGAAGATCAGAAGCAAGGTCAGAAATGAGGGAGTGGATTTAAAGCAACCCAGAAAACTACCACCATAAAGTGTTCTTGTTAAAATCTGAAACGCCCGAAGTAGGGCAAAGAAGACCATTTAATAGATAACCTCATAAAACTGTAAGTCAGTGAATACGTTCGATATATGGCTTGACAAGGCCAGGTAGTTAAGGCACTCGACTCATAATCTGAGGGTCGCGGGTACGAATCCCCTTCACACTAAACATGGTCCCCCGGCAGTCATGGGGCCGTTATAATGTGACAGTCAGTTCCATTATTCGTTGGTAAAAGGGTAGCTCCAGCGTTGGCAGCGGGTGGTGATGACTAGCTGCCTTCCCTCTAGTCTTACTCCTAAATTAGGGACGGCTAGCGTAGATAGCCCTCGTGTAGCGTTACGTGAAATTCAAAACAAACCAAACCAAATACTTTCGATATCTTTCTCACTTTTAACTATTGATGGACTCTTAATATAGATTATTAAAAATATAGATAATTTACCTTTTACGTTTGATTTTAAACGATTCAGAACTGATTGTTAGAAAGACCTTTACCCTTTCTGACTGACTTTTCAAAAAAAAAAGAAAATAAAAGGCACTTAACCCTTCTTTTTGTGAGCTGTTAAACACATCGGCACCTAAATTTTAAGTGAAACTAGTGGATACAAATATTACTTATTGACAAAAAATATAATGCTATAATTTTTTTTTGTCAAAACGCAAATTATTATAATCAAAATTCAAAGTAACAAAAAAAGCTTCACAATCAATCTGTAAGAAGGAAGTTTTTAACTTAAACAGAACAAATAAAGCTAAAATCCAGAGTTCAATTCCGTGTAGTGGACAGAACATAGAGATTCAATCGTGTAGCTTTACGTTAAAACAAATTAACAGCAAGTTAACTTATTTACTGCAGCTGGTACAGATACTGCGTCTAATTTTCAGTGATGTCGAGAAAGCTCACTTGTAGAGAAATATATATGTAAAAACGGCTCGTTTGGGTTGAGAAAATATTTTACTTAAAGGAGCGAACAACGTTTTTACTTCTTCGGTCATCGTCAGGTTCACAACGAAAGAAAGAGGTAACTGACCGGAAGCTGACCACATGTTTGGAAGGGGTTGTGTAACTGAGTGTCGGAATGTAGAGGGCGATGTTGGATGTTTGAATATATAATTTTATATTATTTATTTTATTATTTTTAATATAGATATAAAGGTGTTCCTTTGTATTTTGGGTTTAAGTTGTTGTATAAGTAAGGCTTCTTTAATTTTGCATTTGTTTATGTTTGTTTCTTTATTTAGTATTTGAATGTTTTCTATGGTTATGTTGTGTTTATTTGACTTGCAGTGTTCGAAAACGTGTGAAGGTGATTTTTATGTTCTTTGAATCTGGTTTCCATTTTTCTACTTGTTTCTCCAATATAGAAGTCGTGGAAGTCATCACATTGTATTTTATAAACCCCTTTTAAACACGTGGTCAGCTTCCAGTCAGTTACCTCTTTTTTTCTTTGTGAACCTGACGATGACCGAAGAAGGTCGAAACGTTGTTCACTCCTCTACGTAAAATAGTCTCTGAATCCAAACGAGCCGTGTTTACATATATATTCTTCTAATTTTGTTGTTTTTTCTTCACTGCGTCAACCCGTCAGAATCAGTGCTATCTAGATTTTTCTCTCAGTGTAGGCGGCGCTTGTTGCCACGGGTGAATAGAAAGCGGAAATAAATAACTTGCTGTATAGCAACATACAGCAGAATGTCGTTGGACAGTATCACCCCAAAACAATATGATCCAACAACTCGCGCGGGAAGTTTAAAAGCACGAATTCACAAGCATTCCACCAGCAGTGGAGTATCTACAGATAACATACTAAAAATCTATAAAACATATATTAGACCTGTAATAGATTATGCAGCTTCAGCATGGATAATTGTAAGCAATAAAATAATTAAAACCAAACTACAAACAATCCAAAACACACTCCTCAGAACTGCATACAGAGTTCCAAGAACTATATCATCTCAGTTCATTCACAAATATTCGAACATACCAACCATACCAGATAGACTCCTACATAGTGCAATAATGTACTTTAATAAGAATTGGATGAAAAACGAATTACTATGCGAACTAGACAGGTACCTCATACATGATGAAGCTAGTCCTAAATATCTCTCCCCAGTTAACTTATATTTTAAATATAAAAATAAATAAAAATATATATATATATTAAATAATAATAAAAAAAAAATGCCACCAACAAATGTGCTGATAGAATAAAATAATCACTATATATGAGCCACAATACATGGACATTGCCCTGAAAAGGATCAAAATAATATTCAGTTCTACAATTATAAATACCAATCCGTCAAGAACATAAGTACGGGGAGGAGGAAGAGGTCACAGAGAACCTGACCATCCAGGATTGAACTTTTCTTACCCAAACACCGACAGACATTCATTCCACCAGCAGTGAGGGTGTGGTTCTCTGCTGTTGTTAGTAGACGGTAGAACCAACAAATACACTGACAGTGGTTGTAACCCAGTGTGGTTGAAATTCTTATATAGAACAAAAATGTTCTTTCCACTGAAAAGTATAAATGTGGAAGTTTCATCACTCATAAAGGTATATTTTTCAACTAGTGTAATATTGCAACTGTAAAAATTTATTCGTTTAAAAATTATATGTTTAGTACTTTTCTGTGCATAGCATTAAGAAAGATGTAAGAATATTAAATTATGTAAAGTCAAGCATTGAAGGTTTTATACACTCAACATATGAAGATATACGAGTAAAAAAGGCAGAAAATTTGCTCATAAAGTAAAGCTACGTGTAAAAGTCTTGTGTACTCTGAATACAAAATTCTAAAGGAATAGACAAAAAAAAACTATATGCTAAACAGGAGAACTAAAATTTGAATACTTGAACCGTAAAGACACAGAACGAAAGGTTTCACAAAATTCGTATATGATTAAAATAAGGTTTCACGAAGATGAAAAGTGCAATTTACTTTCGTTTGAAATAAAAAAATTCGGAAATTGAAAAAAAAATTATATTACTAAATATACAATTGTGAATGAAATTAAAGCTAAATTTACATGTTAATATAATTACTTAAATTTCTAGTGTTTTTTTTTTTTAATTTTGGGATGAAATGCTACGCCTTCCAGAATGCCAATAATATTTATCTAATCAAAATACCAAGTTACAACGCTAGAAATCGGGTTTAGATCCATGTGGTAGGCAGAACATAGATAGTCTTTTGTGTAACTTTGTACTTAAATACATTAGAAATAAAGAAAATATATTTTTGCGCCTCTATAATAACATAATTGGTGGAAAACAGTAATACTACTACGTGACCTCACTTACCAAAATTAATTAAAGTATTATAATCCAGTTGACAAATGAGCACAAAAGATAATTAACAAGACATTATGTTCAACTCCAGGCACTGTTTTAAAAAGACGTTCATAAACAGGTTTAAGTTATACCAGGTGACTCATAGGCTTGTAGGCACACTAATAACTAACATATGAAGATCAGAAGCGAGGTCAGAAATAAGAGAGTGGATTTAAAGCAACCCAGAAAAATACCACCATAAAGTGTAGTTGTTAACATCTGAAACGTCCTAAGTAAGGCAAACAAGACCATTTAATAGATTTCCTCATAAAAATGTAAGTCAGTGAATACGTTCAATATACGGCCCAGCATGGCCAGGTGGTTAAGGCACTCGACTCCTAATCTGAAGTTCGCGGGTTCAAATCCCCGTCACACCACACATGCTCGCCCTTTCAGCAAACGTCAATAAAAGGGAAGACGAAACAAAGAACTCATTAAAACACCTGAGCCAAAAAGAGGTAGAAATCAAAGTGCTGTGAAAACCATGTATGCAACAAAATATCAGCTGTAAACTGAAAAATGTAATTCAAAGTATATACGTACCTATAAAGGTGTATTGCTTATAGTGTACTACGTTATATGAAATACTGCATTTTCAGTTGTTTTTTTTTTAAGATTTATTTCTTTGTGAAAAGGCAATACCTTCGAGGATTAAGTGATACCAATATGCTAAATATATCGAACAAAATTTAACAAAGGAATTATATTTCTTCGTTATATGATGATACAATTGTTGAAAGTTCCCGTAACCAGATGGGGGTTAGTGGAAATTTCATTAATGCATTCGTGTGCTTCACTAATTAGAAGACGAGGGATTAGGCTTACACGTGAGTTGTAGGGCTTGTGTTTAATTAAACCAGTTTCCTAAATGCATAATGTGGTCTAGGTCTAAGCGTAATGTGTTTACAGAGCTCAGATTCATAAGTTATTAATTTATCAATATTTGCATTTAATTTTACTTATTGTTTGACGTTTTATACAAATAAACCATCCTTATTAATGAATAACAAGACGACGACAACAACAACGAATATATGACGTATGTATGTTCAGCAACAAACTGTTTTTTCTCAGACTTTCAGAATATATTCCATCTTTAGCAAGCTATATTGAACATGGTTCATTATTAGATACAGACATATGATGAAGTTTAAACATTCTATAAAAGATAATTAAAATACAGCATAAAAATATGAAATGAATTAAAAGACAATCAAATAAATACAGAATAGAATAATGTAACGATATTCTACAGGTATTTAGAACAGACTTAATAGTAGTCAAATTGTGTCATAATTTAAATTTGGAAATTTCATTTAAATTATGTAAAGTTTCTTTAATTAAAAGTTCAGTATTTGATGATCCTGAATTCATGTAGAAATTACGTTTAACAATAAATTAATGTTATGAGCTCGAGTATTTGGATTCATAACTGATGTACTTGACAATATATTCGCGAAAAATGTATTTCGTCGTAGAAGATATTAATTTGGTGAATATTAACTGATTCTTTATTACAGTGTTATTAGCACGACCACATTCTTAAATTAGCTTCTGTCATTGGTTGTGGTATGTATTGGTGTAATTAAGAATATACAGCATATATTAGCAAAACTGATTGGAAGGTATAGAATACACTTGCTTTTCGTCTTGCAGTGGTACGTAGTATTCTAGTAGAAGTTTCTAAGAAACACTGTTTTCAAATTTTTAAATTCTGATAAAAACAATTCTCACACTAAAAATAAACATGTTCGGGAATTTTAGCATTCACATCAACCGATGAAGAGGCACAAAAATGAGCTTTTAAGGTATTTAAAACGTCAACCTCACATAGCGGTAACTGTAGAGCAAGTTTTTCATTTTCGTTTTTATTTGAGTTTAACCTTACGACCAAATACGGAAACACGTTGGTGTTGTCGAAATGGTTACGTCCTCATCTGTTCGTAACTTATGCATTGAAGTTTGTTCACGTGGGTCTACAAAATTAATGAGCGTCTTTCTTCAAGTGTGAGCTGAAAAACTCGGATAAATGATAATAAGGAATACACTGACACGTTCAAGTGAAAACGTTTTCTAGTTTATTTTGTGCAGACGCCCTTCGTCAGGCAGTATAGATCGTCGTTACTGCTTGACAAAGGACAGTCTGCTTTTATCTTAAAATTACATGTTATTGAACTTTTGTTGTATACTTATGTTTTCTTTGAAAGAAATATTAAAATCAAACCGTAATTAACAGTAGTTGCAGTTTAAATCTATATGGTGGCATGCTAAATTTTGATCTGTTTAATTAAAGCTCAGTTGTGACATAACATTGACGTAGATTTCACGTATTTCATCTTTGATTTTCCTTTTTCGACGCTGTATGTAATAATACCACTTACTCGTCAACGGCAAATATTGAAAAAGAAATTTTTATAAACATACCTAAAGTCTTCTTTTTCGAATCTTTCTGTTCATTGGCTCTTCGTACCCTAGGACCTTCACTTTCCGAGTCTCGACTGCACGACGTTCCCTCACTGTCACGCAGCATGCTTTCGTACCCACTACTGTTTCCTGAACAATGTGTCTCAGCACTGATCTTAGGATCTCTGCTTTCAATACGTGCAGAGACAAGTTCACAGCTGTCACTGTAGTCACTCGAACAGTGAGCCCTTTTAGCTTTGGTGATTTTAGAGTATGGGGATGGAAGTGTTGTTGAAACCGCCTCTGTCGACTGCTCTGAATTTTGGAGACTTAACTTTCTTTGGGTACCAGACAAAGGTTTGTAGTAATCCTCGTTTGTGGAAGAGATGCTTCGTGGAATAAGATTTTTCTTTAAAAACCCTCCAGTCCGACCTAACAACTTCCAGTGTTTGTCTGGTTTCAGAGGCATTCTTTTGCCACTTGACTGTCCTGTAGATGACTGTTGGTCAAATTTCTTGGAAGAACTATGTGACAAATAATTAGCCAATGCTCCAGGAACTCTCTCAAAGTTTGCAGAAAGGGCTTTAGTTTCGTAGAATGGATGGTTCATTGAAACTAAATCAACATTGGAACGATTTTTAGACGATAACTGTTGATGAGAGAGTGTTCTGTGGTTATCAAGTGATGGACTATTAGAGTTATCTGTAGGAAGAGCAGTGAACGACATGGAAGGTGTGGTAAGGACGGTATGCTGAATAGAGCAGCACTTTTCAACTCTACATTCGTCACCACATGTTGTGTGGCCTTGCGAAGAAACGTTTCTGTTTTCGTATTCACGGCTGTCCATACTTCCGGTTCTTCTGTGAAAACTAGCCGTCGAGTCTTTATGAGAGTTTATAATTTCATCGTGTAATAACTGTTTATTGAGCTGTTCGTTTGAGACCCCATCTGGGTGACGTAACGTCCTAATAAAATGCCTTTTACAATAAATACCAGGGCGTTCGACATCTTGAGAAGTATTTGCATGAAGGAACTGACTGTTATCCCCTCTTTGTAATATTTCTTCGAAACCCATGGAAGATGGTTCCAGTAGGCGCTCATCGTTTTTTGAGATTCTTGGTGGGACTACAAAGGAAGAGGCGAGTCGTGGGGTTGGATACATACGATGCAATTCTTGGTAGAATGCTTCCAGACGCAGCCCGAACAGAGGATTAACGTTCATGTTAACTTCTGCTGGCTCGCTTTTTATACTTAAAGCGTCGTCATTGGCAATATCTTCGTCACTTGGAGTTTGGTTATGGTAGGAAAGGTAGCCTAATGATGGTCGAGGTATTCCTCCGGGCATTGTGGACCTCCTTTCTTGGTTTCCCCCCATAGAATCTGAAGCAATGATTTTCTTCCGTATTTGTTGAGATTGCTCCCTCAGTTCGGCCAACCGTTTCAGTTTCAAAGCTAGGACATTACTGCGATCAGACAAACCATCTTCACTTTCTGTGGTATATTGCAGACTATGTATGTAATGTGGCTGACCATAACTCATCTCGAAAAAAGGATATTGCTGGTAATCAAAACCTGCTCTGTAGTCATCTGGAAGACTGACACTTTCTAATTTTTCACTCATTTCTTCGGTGTCTCGTTCTGATTCATTAAAACATATATTTTCTTCGCTGTAAACACGGAAAGGAAGATACCTGTTATTTAGTTCCAGTTGATCAACTTCAGGAAGTGGATTCTCAGAAATTAACGCACGCGTTCTCAACCAACTAGCAACTATGTCTTCTTCTGACACCTGAACAGAAGAGTCTCGCATCTCTGTTTCTTCTTCTAAGTCGTCTGGATCAGTTGTTTCAATTGAATCATTCGAATGTAAGGACTGAAGGGCTCTAATTAATTCATTGCTACCTGTAGTGTCATCATCTTCATCGTCAGTTGTATTAATATTTGACAGTTCAGATGTATTGAACGTACTCATTTTGTCCTCACTATCATTAAAGGCAGCAACACTACCCTTTTCTTCTTGTAAACTTTGATTAGTAGGCACTTTATAAGTTGGCTGAATACCGGAAACATTTTCTTCTTGATTTAACTGCGAAATGCAACTGTCCTTACCACAAAGGTTACCAAGATAACTTTTTGTTTCACAACTTTGTAAGCAATCTATTTGTGGTTTGACAACAATTTCATGCTTAGGTGAAGCAGACGAATTACTTTTCATAGAGGTTTCTTCACTGGTCGTGTAATTTTTTTCAACTTCCTTTTTATTAGTGTTTGAAGAAGTAGTTACTTTTAAGGAACTCTGTTTCGTCGACTCTTCCATCATTGAATCTCTTCTAATCCCATCAGACTGCGTTGAATCGCTTGAGACTTGATCGTTTATTTTGCTAGAAGCAGGAAGGTCAATCCAAACTTCTCGCTTCTTCTTTTCTGTGCCAATTGTAGATGAAAAGGAATGTTCTTGCACCCAGCGTTTTATCATGGTCTTTTTAAGGTCATTATGTGCACCACATACCGCTGGCCCGTCAACCCACTGTTCCTTTTGGAGATACTGAAGAGTCTTAGAGTCGAACTTGGGTTTTGCAAAACGAGGCCCATCGATCCATAGCTCGTCACTCGCAACATTCTGCTCTCTTTGAGACAACAAATTTTTTGTTGGAGTCGAAGGACGACTTGGACTGAGATGTTTTTGTTTGGTTAATTCCAGACGATGTTTTATGCTCAGTTTCCGTGGGGCTTGAATGAGAGGCTTTCGTGTAATCTGGTCTGAAGGAAGAGAACCTGAGGGATCTTTCGGCTGATATTGTTTTGGCACGTGGGGGCTTACCACTCCTAATGTACTCTTCTTCTGAGTTCGCCCTTTGAACGTGGGAGTGGAGGACGTTGAAGGCCTGAGGAGTGAAGCACTTTTTCGTCCTGAAGAGCCCGATGCCTTCAGATCAGTCGTTGAAGACTGTGAACTTCCTGCTTTTGTAGAAATTGTTTGGGACACTGAGGATTTAGAAGAATATTTTTGGGTCTTTTGATGTTTTTCTTTGCTAAGCAAGCGACTGTCTCCCCTTGGAATGTCTGGATTCCCCACAAAGATGGCAGTTACACAAGATTGCTCACTGCCTGAAGTATAATCCGGATCACTGACTCTGGAAGCAGCTTCGTCTTCGCTAACAGCGTCAGATCTGACACAAGGCTGACACATGTCTTTGCCTTCCCCGTCCCCAGAGGCTTTGGAAGAAAATTGCTAAACAAAAATAAGAAACGTCCTATCGATAATGCATCTCAGAATATCCTGAACAGTCTTTCTATTGGCATCAATATCAAAGAAATTGAACATCAGAAACGGTGTGGAGTTTGGTAAAGAGAAAGTTTTATTTTTGCGTGTGGAGAAGTACATCTTTTTTCTTCAATATAAAAAATACTTGCTACGTGTAAAACATTGATAAGCATATTTATATTATTTTTTTATATTATGTATTTATCTCATAAGTTTATTTTTGTTTGTAAATAAGAGTGGTATTCAGAAAACAAATTACATTTTTGGTTATAAATAAACAAACAAACGTGTTGAGAAAGTTACGAACAATGAAAGAATAATGGATATGGTGAAATAAAATATCCCAAATCGGAAATTATTTTTGTAGTTGCTCATCTGTTTAACGAATGTTGTTAGATCTGATTTATTAAAGAAAATCATATACACAACTTAAATTAAATAAGTTTGGTTTAATAACAGATGTTATAATTTAGAAATTAATATTTTTTTTTCCGTAGTCTAGGAAAGTTTTTACATGTGAATAAGTTTATTACAAATAATACTCTTTTGAAACGTATCTAAAAATGTAAACAAAACAACAAAAGAAAACATTCCTGTGTATCTATTGAAAAAATTTAAGATAAACCTGAGGGCATTGACCCAGTCCAAAGTCAACTATATCGCAACTGATTGGTTGGTTGTAGTTAAGTGCAAAGCAACACAATGGGATACAATGACTTGCCCACCATGGGTATCAAAACCCGGTTTCCAGCATTGTAAATTGGCAGACACACCTCTGTGCCACTAAGAGGGGGTATATACCATAATGGTTATAAGGATTATATATGTCTCATACAGAACATAGCTAATAATAGCAGAGTGAGTTTTCGTTCTATTTAGAATCTAAAATGTCTCGAGATGAGTAATTAATTCTGATATTATACCCTAATTTATAAAAGTGCATAAGTCAATCTGAATGTTTGTGAAAGTTGACCTCAATATTCAACCCATTTTATTCAGAAACCAACCTTCCGAATTTTTAAAAAAAATTAATCTTCACTACAGATAATTTGCTTATTAGACAAACTTATGAAAAAAAAGCTTTATTTTTTTTTAAATTCATAGTTATTTAATTAACATACCTTTAGCTTTTTCCGCCTAAGGCGATGCACCCGAGAGGCAAGTTGAATTGTGAATAACGTTTCGGAGAAACGCTCTGCAAATGGTGAAACGTGAGCTATCATAGCTGCTCGGCAAGTTAAATTTCCCAGGGCCATGGTCACAAGTTGTGTAAGCTTGTTGTGTCTGTAACGTATTCAGAAGTGGTTAGCAAGTAACAAGTATTTAAACGTGCTCTATTTACAATTGCAAAATTATTTAGTCTTTAATGTGTTTGAGAGGACTAATTCTTAATCGAAAATAAAACACTGGTGATTGACTATAATAAACGCACGATATTCCATGGAAAGTTATGCTCAAATACCACGTTTTGCTAATAATTAGATTTTCAGACATCCTAGATAACTCTCTAGATACACTTTCCTTTACAAACGATCTAATTAACTATTCGGGTCTTCCTTCTATAACAGAAACTCTAGATAGCTCGCTCTCTAGATACCTTTTCCATTAAATAAAGCCCTAGTTTTTATACTGACTCTTTATTTTTATAGCAGGCATTTTAAAAAATTCTACAGGTGCGCTTTACCGTTACAAACGTTAATTATCCAGACACTTCGTTTTGTAACAGACATTCTATATAGCTTTATTATACAGTTTTCTTTATTCGCACTTTTTGTTCTCAATATAAATTTTCTACTTCGCTCTTTAAATTCCCTTTCCATTTCAAATATTATACTTATTTGTCTGCATGTTGTATTTTATTGTGAACATCTTTTATTACACACATTTTAGTTAGCTTTCAAATTCGTTGTTTTTAAATTACAGTCATTATAGTTTGCTATTATAACGTCTTATTATAACCATTCTAGTCAGTTATCTTTGACACTGCATATCAGGTTGGATTAAAGTCACGCAACACATACTTGCCAGTAGTTTACGACAGGGAATAAAGCAGTTTTTAATGTGAACTCTGTATGAAAATTTAGAAGGAAAACCTACGAACTAGTTGTGAAATCACCAAAGTTCAAGGCAACCAGTTTTATATGACAGCCTTTAAAAACATTAGACAAGAACTATTACTGTCATAACCTTGTTTTAAGGTTGTATGAATGTTGGAGTCTCAACTCAACTTCATGATCAACAAGGTAAATGGTAAAACACGGCTAAAATATGTTTTTAAGAGGAATATTTTATCCTTTCTTTTTCTATTTTAAGATATTCTAATACAACAGCAACATTAACGTGCTAATAATTTTAAAGGTCATGTTGGATTTGCCATTAGTTCTAAAAGTTATGTTATTTGTTTTACTTCTTTACATTTCCTTCGAAATTTGTCTCTTAAACTAAAAACTAAACTAAACTAACGTGGCAGGGGTTCAGTTTAGAGAGAGAGAAATCAGAAGAGTTCTCTCTCCAACTGGGGTGTTCAGGAACTTTGTAGTTCCTCTTCGTCCCCTTTCGTGGATTGTTATTAGGATTAAGTGGTGGGTTTTTTTTATTATTATTATTTTAATAAATTACTTATCGTTGTTATTCTTGACTTTTTGGGTGGGGAATGTCTCACTAAATGGTCTTTTGGGTGGAGGCAAAGGTGGCAGTGGAAAGAAGGAAAGGTCGGGACCTGTCTCGAAAAGAAAAAGTTGGGTAGATGTGAACATGAATGTAATTCATTCATGTTCAGATCAAATCAAACGGCCCGATTCTGGGTCTGGAAAAGGTTGCCTGGGCTGGGATCTAGAAATCCAATGCCTGAAGATTTTGATGTGGGGGGAAACGGGAGTACCCCGAGAAAACCCACTTTCACACGACAGGCGCCGAAAGTTTTGCCTGTCGTGTGCCCTGTACCTGAAAAAAAAAGGAATTCATGTTAATAACATAGTTTTTATGTATTTAGACTCTTTGTTGGGTGGATTGTAATTCTTGAAATATGTTGTATGGTGATATGTATTTTGTTGGTGCACTTGATAATTTGTGTAGTGATGCCGTTAGTTTGTTTCTGTTTTCTGCTTTTCGATAATATTTCAGAGAAAGTTCTGTTATTCTATCTCTTTTAGTTGGTAAATTACTAATTTGGTGTAGATAATTTGTTGGTGTAAAAGATGGTAAACTGAATGCGGATTTTAATATTTTGTTTTGTTGCACTTGGATTTTTTGGAGTGTGTTGTTTGACATGTTGTATGTTACTTGACATCCGTACTCTATTAGTGGACGGATGTAAGCCTTGTATATTTGTATAATGGTGTTCGGTGCGCATTTCGATTGTTTACCGGTTATAGTCTTTAGATATGAAATCATTTTTCTTATTGATGAGTGTATATTGTTTATGTGTTTTTTCCATGTTAGTTTTGTGTCGAAAGTGACGCCAAGGAATGTGATGTTTTTGCTCATGTTAATGGTTGTGTTTCCAAGTGATAGTTTTATTTTTTCTTTGCTTCTTTAGTTTTCTATAGAAGGTGATTGCTTGTGTTTTTGTCGGATTTAACACGACCCTCCACTTGTTGCTCCATGTTGAGACGTTGTTTAGTGATTCTTGTACGCGAGACATGGCCATTACTGGGTTTCTGGAGGTGCTCCAGATTGCGATGTCATCTGCGTATTGTGAATTGTGTGTGTATGTTAGATTCGGAAAAGGTATTTGTCTCTTGGTGCGACAGCAGTAATTTTATGGACTTAGAACCCTAAAATCCGGAGCTCAAATCTTTTTGGTGGGCACAACAGATAGTCAAAGTAAACAAACCAAACCTTCGAAATTTACCAAATACCATATTTTCCATTAGCCTCAAAGTTATTGGAGTTTGTTGTACAATGTGCTACCCATGGCGTGACTACGACAGGGATCATGCCCCAAATTTTAGCGTCGTAGATATTCAATCTTACTGCTGAGCCATCATGGAGCATTTTACAGAGAATGAATGATTATATATATAGATTAAGCATAACGTAATCGTAATTTTCATTTTAGCAACTAGTAGAAAGGGAACATAAGTTAAAAGCACTCCTCACACTTGATGACCCTATTTTAATTTTAAACTATTAGGTCAGAAACAAAAACTTGTCTTTTATAAGAGTCTGATTAATAAGAATAGGGTACAGATCACAAAGTGGGAAGGGTTTAGAGAAACAGAGATGCGTAACCCATGTAGCACTGAGATATATCTATTAGGTTTAAATTATATTCACAAGCTTCACATGTAGAAGAAAACTGAACTTATTTCAAATTAATAGAAACTTATGGGCATCAGGCTTACATCTTAAAACTGATTTATAACGTTTGCAGCTAGCTTTGGAAACACGTTTTCTCCTACAACCGGCCACTAAAAGTAGAAAATCAAACATACTCAAACATACCTCTTGTAGCTAGTGTTCCAACATCCTTAACAGCTAAGTGCTTAAACGAATAATTGACTAAAACCTAAAACGTTTAGGTTACAAATTGGATCTACTGCACAAATTAAGAAAAAACAAGCAAATAATAAAAAAAAAAATCCCATCTCTTCACCTGTTACTTCTTTTTTTAATATTAGTTATGGATTTAAAATGCCATTAAACTTATATTAGTTATGGATTTAAAATATCATTAAACTCATATCGGTTATGGATTTAAAATATCATTAAACTCACATGAGTTATGGATTTAAAGTATCATTAAACTTACATTAGTTATGGATTTAAAATATTATTGAACATACATTAGTTATGGGTTTCAAATATCATTAAACTTACATTAGTTATGGACTTAAAATATCATTAAACTTACATTAGTTAGGGATTTAAAATATCATGAAACTTATATTAGTTAAGGATTTAAAATATCATAAAACTTATATTAACTAGGGATTTAAAATATCATCAAAGTTATATTAATTAGGGATTTAAACTATCATTAAACTTACGTTAGTTAGGGATTTAAAATATTAAAGTTACATTAATTAGCGATTTAAAATATCCTTAAACCTACATTAGTTAGGGATTTAAAATATAATGAAACTTCCATTAGTTATGGATTTAAAATATCATCAAACTTACATTATTTATGGATTTAAAATATCATCAAAAGAAGAAATTCTGTTTTCATTTTCTTTTATACGTTAAAATTAACTTAACAGTCAGCTACCACATAAATGACGCCATCACATTTATGCAGGAGAAAGACCAAGATAACTATAAGCAAACAGCAGAGAACGTGAACATTGTACTTTCATTTCATCAACTTTTCACAGTGCTTAGAGTGTAAACGCCTTAGCTGGTAAAGTTCGGCACTCATTAGTAGCACGTGTTGGATATTACGCTGAAACAGCATTAGGAACAGTTAAATTATACTGTTATTTAACTTCCCAATACATATTTTTCATAAGAAAAGTGTAAAATAGCATTTCAGGCACTATTATTATTGTGCATTCCTCTTATTAAGCACACATAACAGGCAGTAAGAAATAACGTTAATTAATGTGTTATCAATAACACTGTGATGTAGCATCACATACGTTGTTCTTATGGTGTGTTTTAATTGTTTTACTAGCACTTGCAATGGGCGCAGGTGTGTAAACGTTTGTACTCTGTTAAATTTAATTACTGACGTCGACTATAAAACAACTCTTGCGTTTGTTGTTATAACTCATCATGATATGCAATAACAATAAGTTCTATACAGAAATGTTCTATTATGTCTTACTTTTGCTGAGATCACTTTCAGAAGTCTAATTCGACCTAATATATATATCTATATATAACGACATTTTTTATCTCTTGTATGTAACCTGCAATTAACTTAGCATATAGTGTACTTTATATATCATTTTAACATTACATTTTATTCGTATTTTAGTACACATTTGTTTTATATTATTGTCTATTGAAAAATACACTTATTAACTATTCGAAAATCTGAATATACAAATAATTACAAATATTTTACTTGATGAATTACTGCATTATACCAGTTGGTACTGAGCAGTGACAAGCATACAATGAAACTTTCAAAAGCAAGTCTACATACGAGCGGTCTCACAAAATTATTTTTGAAGCTCTTTTCTCTTTGTGTTTAGTTTAAAATATACCCAGAAGATGGCACAACAAACGTTTGTAATAAAAATAAATTAAGGTTAAGTTTGATGTTAAACAACGCTACATATTGGGCAATCTGTGCTCTGCCCACCACGGGTATCAAAACCGGTTTCCAATGTTCTAAGTCCACAGATATGCCGCTGTGTCACTGGGAATTGAGTGGGAATAACGTAAGTAGCTTAAAGTCATTACTTTTATTCTGATTTATATTTCTAAGAAGCTAATGTCCATCTGTTCGCATAACTCCAGCAGTCTAAGTCCGATTTGGATGAAACTTCATGCGATTTTTCAACATCATAAAAAGAAGTTCCTAACAAAGTTTCACTACTGTTAGGTCTTTATAACAATGTTTATTTAGTGCATGTGTCTACTTTTTTTTTTTTTAAAGAAATAAATTAATGACAGCTTTATATCGCACCAAAATGAAACAGGTTACAAAAAGATACTCTCGCTAAAAGTAAAGAAACATTATTTTATAACTATTTTTTCTAAATCATTTCTTTAATGTAAAAATAGTAATTCTTTCTTTTTTAATAACGTACATTAATTTTGTACACTTTTTATTACAAACAGAATTAATTTTTTTTAGGTGAAACTTCTAAAAATGTGTTAAAGTGAGTTTATTGCAGGATTTAAAAGTGAGTTTTTCTCGTGGAGAATCATTGTGATATTTTTAAGAAAAGTGATTTATTATGCAGGAGAATCCAACCGTACTTTATGAGTTGAATTCTTTTGTGACCGAAGGAACCGCAAGTTCTTCGTACGGAGTTCGTTGCACACAAATATCCAGGAACTTTGTAATAACTCGATTTTTCTAAGTTACACAAATATATTTTTTTACTTCAGTCTGGGTATAAACTGATAGAAAACATTGAATATAACGATACAAAAAACTGCCAAACAGAAAAGTTACTTATCACAACTTACCCATTCCCCGAATGGCACAGCGGAATATCTTAGAACTTACAACGCTAGAAACTTGGTTTAGATACCCCTGGTGGGCAAAGCTTAGGTTTCCTTTTGTGCAGCTTTGTGCTTAGCTTCAAAGTCAAATAAACTCAACTTATCACGGAACAAGTCAGAAGTATCAAAAATGAAAATGAAACCTCAGGAAACAAGATAGTGAAAGAAAAAGATAGGCTTGCTTATCAAGTTACGAGGCTAGATCCAGTAAGAAAAAGCTAATAACAAACTCGATGAGTGGACGGACATCAATATGGAGTCACAAGTGAGGAGCAATTTTGTATGTTTGTTTCAGATTTCCGCAAAGCTACACGAGGACGACCTGCGCTAGCCGTCCCAAAATTAGCAGTGAAAGACTAAAGGGACGGCATCTAGTCATCACCTTTTGGGATACTCTTTTACTAATGAATAGTAGAATTGACCGAACATAACAACACTCCCACGGCTGAAAGGGAAAGCGTGTTCGGTGAAGAGGATTAAAACACCCGCAACGTTTTATTGCGAGTCAGCGCCTTGATCATCTGGCCAAGCCTAGTCAAAGAGAAGCACACCGTGAACCAGACGATGACCGAAGAAGGTTGAAACGTTGTTCACTTTTCTACATAAAAATTTTCTTAACTCAAACCAGCCGTTTTTACATATATCAAATTTTGCTTGTTTTTGAATTTTGCGCAAGGCTTCTCGAGGGCTATCTGCGCTAGCCGTCCCTAATTTAGCAGTGTAAGACTAGAGGGAAGACAGCTAGTCATAAACGCCCACCGCCAACTGTTGGGCTACGAATAGTGAAATTGACCATAACATTATAACGCTCCCATAGCTGAAAGGGTGAGCATGTTTGGTACGACAGGGATTTGAACCCGCAATCCTCAGATTACGAATCGAGCGCCTGGCTGTGCCAGACTGTAACGAAAATAATCATCAGCCTGGTTATTTTATCATCAATTATTTTCATTATATTGGATAACAAACAGAAATGACACCCTATGTAGAATATAATTTGTTAATCATAAATTTCCCCAACTGTGATATAATTTTTACAAATTATGGAAATTCCTAATGAAAATAAATTTATATAGACATCTATACATTCAACTATGAAATTATCTTTAGAGGTATTGAAAAAGTTAAATTCCTTTTTTTCAAATAAAGACACACAGCTGATAGATTTCATTTCGTATATTCACCTATAAATGTGAAATGAAAACATATTCTATGTTCTAGACCACACTACAACGAGTCTCTTTTTATAGTGTGTTTCAGCTCATGAACTTTAATGTTAAAGGCATGGTTCGTGACGTAGTTCATCTAGCGTTTCATTATTTTGCGGCGCGCGCTTGTCTTATTTTTATTCTATGCTTCCCTCCATCCAATGTTTTGTATCATATTCCACAGAAGTAACTTGGAAATCCAGTTTAATCCTCCTTCATTAGTTCAGGGGTCATCGGTTTGTTTCCAAAATTCTGTTTATTAATAAAATAGAATAAAGCCAATAAAATAATAATAATAAAAAGTGTTTTAATATTCAAGGAATATCATAACCCCTAAAAAATAAATGTGACGTAATCTAAAACATAAAAATATTAGTGTTTAGAAGTGCGTAACACAGAAGTCCAAGAGTGATGTAGTGGACAAAGATCAGTTATTCACATTGGATTGTGATCCGATTGTGTGAGCTCAAATTCGACTTTAGCTTGGAGGTTTTCTTAATAGTAAAAATTAACAGTGAAACTGCGTTACGTATATGTGTATGTCAATAATAGCAATTTGTCATTACATTTTGTGTCATTGAAAACTGTCTTCAAAACAAAGAGTAGCTTGTTTGTGTTGAGTATCTCGCAAAGCTATACGAGGGCTAGAGGGAAAGTAGTTATCCATCACCACCCAGTGCTCTTGGGCTAACCTTTAACAACGAGTGAGGGGGTTGACCGTCAAATGTTAACACCCTCACGACTGAAAGGGCGAACAAGTTTGATGCGAGGGGGTTCGAAGCCGCGACCCTCAGATTACGAGTCGAACGCCTTAACCCACCTGGCCATGCCGGGCCTGCAACTCTATAGTACGAGCTTTCTCGATGACGTAATTCAGATTCGAGACCGTCACAGTGCGAGTCAAAGGCCCTAAGCGTCAGTCCAAAAGAGCCCAGTTCCAAGGACAACTCTAAACATAAATTCAAGATCCATTCAAACAAGAAAATAACATGCTGATGGTATCTTTCTGGCTCAGCTGGATATTTTTCTTTATACTACGTCACTCGTTATTGACTGTTAACACACCTTATACACACTTTTAAGGATAGGTTTCCCATTGAGATAAATTTAATTTTTTTTGTCAGTACATATTTGGATAAGTGGCGTATAGTATTTTTTTTCTTGACATGAGAATGATATCCTGTGCACATGTTAAAGATTGAATCTTCTTTTGTGGTATCACAAGGGTTTTCTTCAACTTCTTCCCCACTTCTGCTGTGGGTTTCATGTTCGTACAGATACGTAATCCACGTTTGTGTCGATCTTAGCAATGTCACCGCATGATACTGAGCTACCAAACTAAGACATTAGTCTACAAATATTAGTCCTCCCTGCTGTCAGTTTATGCTAGTTTGTAAATGCCAACGGACACAGCAGGAGGTTAGCTGTTGCAAAGTGTCTTCACAGTTGTCTATTTTTTATTGTTCTGAGATTAGCTTCGTTGAATGGTCGCATTGTTTCAGTACTTTATATACAATAAATAATTATTTGTTTTTTGTAGTTTGTATAGAATAATTAATTGTTTATTTGTTCTTTGAATTTCGCGCAAAGCTACTAGAGGGCTACCTACGCTAGCCGTCCCTAATTTAGTAGTGTAAGACTAGAGGGAAGGCAGCTAGTCATCACCACCCACCGCCAACTCTTGGGCTACTCTTTTACGAACGAATAGTGGGATTGACCGTCACATTATAACGTCCCCACGGCTGAAAAGGCAAGCATGTTTGGTGCGACGGGAGGAATGCAAACCCGCGACCCTCAGATTACAAATCACATGCCTTAACCCACCTGGCCATGCCGAGCCAAGAATAATTAATTAACTGCCTCCTCTCCCTCCTCTGGAGTATATGAGATGGTTTATATACGCTAAAAATTGGGTTTCGATACCCTTGATAGACAAAGTACAGATAACCCTTTTTTGTACTTAACAATAAACGAATAGGTAAATAAAAATATTTGTTTTTAAATGAATATAAAAATATCAATGAAAGAGTTCCATATTAAAACTAATTATTTATCAGATAAAGACACGAACATTCCTATTGTTTGTTGTGCAGGAAAGTTTAGCGTAAATTAATAAATCTGCTTCACTTAAGAAGGAAACTGAAACAGCTACTATTGTTGGTCATAGCTTGAACTTTTAACATTAAAGTCTTAGGGAATGGACTTACGCGATAGAAGAGGAAAAAGTGCATAGGAAACATAATATGGATAATTATCAAGAATTTCACTGTTGTGTTACCATACGCCACAAACTTTAACTACAAAAGGTTATTCGTGATCTTGACTTTACAGAACAAGTGACGTAAATAGATATTAATATATTCACTCCCGTCGATAGTTTAAGACCATGGAAGGTGAAGAGAAACAAGAAGAGAAGGAGTCACTGACAGTTTATGATTAATGATCGTCTGTAGGCTTAGCAGTGTTTATACAGTATGCAGCAAAGTAAGGTGGGCATTTTCAAAGTATACTTCATTTCAGTTCTTTCCGAGATATTACTGCTCACATCAGATCATAAAGGATAACTAGTTAAAACTCAGTACGAAACGTGAGAGGGAAAGTTACGTTTTCAGGTAGATAACGTGGGGTTAATGTGTCCAAAACACTATTTTTGGCACAAATGAAACTCTATGTCGATTGGAAAGAAGGAAAGACTAAAAGGAGTAATCTAGAGCTGGTTTAACAATATTTCTCAGTTGTTTTTTTTTAATTTCGCACAAAGCTACTCGAGGGTTATCTATGCTAGCCGTCCCTAATTTAGCAGTATATAAAACTAGAGGGAACCGCCAACTCTTGGGCTACTCTTTTACCAACGAGTAGTGGGATTGACCGCACATTATAACGCATGTTTGGTGCGACGGGGATGCGAAGCCGCGACCCTCAGATTACAAATCGCGTGTCTTAACCCACCTGGCCATGCCGGACCTATCTTTGTTAGACATTGGACTTTAGTTTAAGATCAGATAAATTTTCTGGATAAAATAAAACAAATAACAATTCTCGATAGTTAGTTAAATGTGAAACAAGATAGTGTGGAAAAAGATCATTTCATCACCCACTTTTTTCACACTTTCCTTGGCTCGTGTATTGTTTTATGAGACTTTGCATTGTGGAAATGTCAGAACTAGTTTTAAACGGTCATGGACAGTGTGTGGTGTAAGATGAGTTATATTTTAATAATCATTCATCTTTATGAACAAACCAACTGCAATGAACACGTTACAGTAGATAATCAACGAATATTTGATTAATATTCGAAATAAATAACGAAATAAATGTTCTCTGTTTGTAACTAAGCTCAAAGCTTTACACCCACCACGGGTATCGAAACTTGGTTTCTCGCACTGTAAGACCGAAGACCTTTCCCTGTGCCATTGGGGAGAGGGCGTTCTCTGAGGTATAAAACGTAGACGTAAAGATAACGTCATTAACGTAAGTGAAGAAAAGTTGTACTCTCTCTAACCTTGATAACAATATGTAACAAAATGTTTACTTTTTCTTGTTCCTGGACAGAAAGTGTTATTTCCCAGTTGCTTATGCCTAAAGTAAATACAAAAGACCTATTTTTCTCTTCAAGCTTTGCTTTTGTGACCTGGGAGCGTATAATGAAAACATGATGGGAGACTATATTTGGGGACTGATACGTGAAAGTGATTTATATTATAGTCGCAAATCTAGAACACCTACTCACTTCTAAACATTTTTGTATAACTTTAGTATAAATACATGTAAATTTGATTCATATGTTGTTCTATTCAGACCTTATGTAAATGAAAATGTGCAAGTTTGCTGGTTTTTACATAGAAAATAGGTCAATTTCTAAATTTCTTTATCCAGGTCACAAAAGCAAAGTTTGAATGGAATAATGGCCATTTTCTGTACTTTTACAATACAAGCAATTAAGAAATAACACATACTATCTAGGAACAAAATTTGTGTTACATAGTGATATTATTGACATTGCTCTGACATAGAGTGCACCAGGGATTGAATGCAGGAAGGAAAAAGTTCATGATGCCACATGTAGATGAGGGCTTCCTATAGTTCCAAGGTGCTTCTCGGTTTCTCCTCTTGTACATTTTTCCCCGTTAATTTTTAACGCGTATCGATAGGGTTGAAGTCTAGGTTGTCGCTTGGCCAGCGTTGTATCTTGATCCTATCCGTTTGTAGATGGTCGTTCACCTGAAGCGTTTTTCAGTGGCACAGTCGTATGTCTGAGGACTTATACTAATATAAACCAGGTTTCAATGGCCGTGGTGGTCAGAGCACAGATAACCCTTTGTGTACATAACAAAAACAAACAAACAAAGCTTCACCTGAAGGAATGAAATAAAACCTAAGATTCACGTAAAGTGAAATTTCGACTTTGTTTCACGTTGTAATGTAAGTATATTACTAACCTTTTTTAATCCATGTGACTTTGAGCAGGATCATCCTGCAATGTATGCTGGTCAGATCCATAGAAAGGATCTTCACACATATCTTTACACGTGGTGGCTCATAATAGACTGGTTAAATTTAATTCTTCTAACGATCTACCTGGTCAAAAGTTTTTCTTTTCTCAAAGAAACAATAGCTGATTTACACTGGAGATAGGCATTTAAACTCATTCTCGGTAAGAACCTATATTTATAGCTAAAAAAATAGCTAACGTCATATCCAGACAGCCTGCAAAGTTGCTGATGTTGTAATTAGACAGTATTGTATCATATATGCATTAGGACCTTGAAAGAGGTGATAATTCTGCAGTAAAATGAAAAATAATTTGGTGATGTAAAAAGTTATTTTACTACCATTGTATATGATGCAATTCGACCTAATCATGTTTGTAAGCCTTTGTTTCCATTACATAAACAGCTTTAAAGCTTTTGCCACTTGGCGTTCTGTCTAATCAGATAAAAGTGTTCGAGTTACGTTAACATTGTAAAATACATTTTTCTACCCCTATCTAAGTTGACATTGTAAAATACATTTTTCTACCCCTATCTAAGTTGACATTGTAAAATACATTTTCCTACCCCTATCTAAGTTGACATTGTAAAATACATTTTTCTACCCCTATCTAAGTTGACATTGTAAAATACATTTTCCTACCCCTATCTAAGTTGACATTGTAAAATATATTTTTCTACCCCTATCTAAGTTGACATTGTAAAGTATATTTTTCTACCCCTATCTAAGTTGACATTGTAAAATATATTTTCCTACCCCTATCTAAGTTGACATTGTAAAATACATTTTCCTACCCCTATCTAAGTTGACATTGTAAAATATATTTTCCTACCCAGGCTCGACGTGGCCACGTAGTTATGGCGCTCGCCTCGCAATCTGAGGGGCGCGGGTTGAATCTTAAAATCTCAGAAGTTACTTGCATTATAGTTTAAATAAACGCCGTGAATTGTAGTTTTTTCAATATGCGTTCAAATATCTTGATTAGACGTTTAGAACTAAATATGAAAAACGAAGAAAATGCATGTTATTCAAATCTGTTTATATCTTTCTATACGAGGGCTGTTCAAAAAATACGCGGACTGTTTGAATTGCGCGGCTCCAGTTGGTTCCAGGGGAATCCGCTTGGTGTCGCTAGGTTTGCACAGATCAGCTGATTACGACGCCATTTCCCGATTGCAGATATCTTCATTTGTGTATTAGCTACGCGGTTTTAAGTGAAGTGCGATTTTTTCGTTTGGCGGATTTCAGAATGAATGACCTGAAGGAGCAACGACATGCTGTGAAATTTTGTATTAAACTTGGAAAATCTGCGACTGAAACTTTTGCTATGCTTAACACGGCTTACAGTGATGTTGCTATGAAGCGTACGGCATGTTTCAAGTAGCATGAACGTTTTAAGGATGGTCGACAGTCCATTGAAGATGATGAGCGTCCTGGACGCCCTTCCACGTCAACTGACGACCCACACGTCGATAAAATCAACACCCCGGTGCGGGCAAATCGACGTCTGACTGTCAGGCAGCTTGCTGAAGAGTGTGGGATATCAGTTGGATCTTGTTACGAGATTTTGACCGAAAAATTGAAGATGCACCGCGTTGCTGCGAAATTCAGCCCTCAGAACTCGTGAGTTTTTGGCCAAACACTCGATCACTGTTCTTCCCCCCCCCCTACTCACCTGACCTTGCTCCTTGCGATTTTTTCTTGTTCCCCAAACTCAAAAGACCCTTGAAAGGAAGAAGATTTGAGACGATTCCCGAGATTAAGGCAAATGCGACGAAGGAGCTGGAGGACATTACAAAAGAAGCGTACCAAGACTGTTTCAACAAGTGGAAACACCGTTGGGATAAGTGTGTGCGTTGGGGAGGAGAGTACTTTGACGGGGTCCCAGACCTGTAACTTCTAAATAAAGTACATTTTGTTTTATGACGTCAGTCCGCGTATTTTTTGAACAGACCTCGTACATTTGTATTTAAGTGATACACAGAGAAAGTACTTGCAAACCACTAGAGAGAGCTGCAGTTTTAAAGTACGCGTAGCTAATACTCAGATCGTGTCAAACCAACTACATAAACAAAAAAAAAAAGATAGTTGATAAAACTTTTATAGAATAACGTATTAATTATATCATATGAACATAGGGTTTGAAAGTTTCACTTGTTTTTGGACTTTTTACATTGATTTATTAGTTGTTTCATTATACCAAACCCTTACCAAATTCCTTTTTAAGACCTATTATACTTCCACTTGTAAACCAACGTTACTTTTGTTGCTTCAACCGATCAACAGTACATAATTATGAGAACAAAGAAAAGCAAAGTGAACATTTCAAAGCAAGTTAAATAATTTCATCAAATCTTATATCACAGTAATTAATCTGATGCTGTTTACGAATGAATTTATCCCCTACTAGTACACCGGTAAGTCTATGGAGTTACAACGATAAAATCAGGGGTTCGATTTCCCTCTGTAGACTCAGCAGATAGCCTGATGTGGCTTTGCTACAAGAAAACACACACACACACACACTCACGAAGAAATTTACACCGCAAAACGTGTATTTCATGCAATTCAGTCTTTTACAACGGAGTTTAAGTGTGTTTTAAATTTGGATTTAGTATTAGTGAAAACAATTCTGTAACTTTACAAAAACGAGCATTACGAAAAACATTTTATTTAATTACTTACAGTGATCAAGGTGCCTAGTTTTAACACCTTTTCATCATTCGATTTCGCAGAATCTTCAAAGTACCATGTTTTATTAACAGAATTTGCTGCAGTGGAACTCTTTTAGTACAAAATGTTTGACTCGTGCTTGCTTGTGATTATAATTTTATTTGAAGCGAGGGAGAAGAAACGGATTAGTGAGAAAAGTGTGGAGACATCACAATCGAAATACCTTCGTAGGAAGCTCCTAAAACAGCATGAACTCATTAGAAAGTGTGGCAGTAATGGGTTAGTGAACCAACACGTAATGACACTTATTTTAAATACAATACTCCTGAACGTGTGAGAAGACACATATGTTGATGATGGTGTAGCAAAGAAAAGATGACTATGATGATGATCCAAATGAAGATTTTTGTAACATAATATATATTTATGTAACGGAGGATTTTTTCTAAACACTTGTCCGAAAAATAATACAAAATTCTCCTAACACATCTTTACAAATTATACGTATCCTGTTTTTGAGTTTAGACAAATAAGAAAGTTTGACGTACTCTGAGGATAATGGAATTCAATAAATAATTTGAACTTGAGTTTTTTCTAAGTTGTTTTATTCCAACTCAAAATAAAAACAAAGAAAGAATTATGTTATGGCCGAGAAAAATAAAACAAGAAAACAACCGACTAACCGATTACTACCAAAACTTAAATAAAAATAATTTGTTGTGTGGACTTCAGTTATATTCTAAAATAATTATGCATATAGTATCTGTCATCATTTTTTTTCAACTTTTGCGCAAAGCTGCAAGGGGGTTACCTGCTTTAGAAGAGGGTTTGTTTGTTTTTGAATAGAGCACATAGCTACACAATAGTCTATCTGTGCTAAGCCCACCACTAGTATTGAAACCCAGTTTTTAGCGTTGTGAGTACTCAAACATATTGTTGTTCCACTGGGGGAGCACGTTAGGGGAGGGAGGACTAGAGGGAAAGCAGCTAGCAGGTCATCACCATCCATTGTCAGCCCTTGGTCTACTCTTTTACCAACGAATAGTGGGATTGACCGTACACATTATAACGCCCTCACGACTGAAATGGCGAGCATGTTTGGTGTGACGTGAATTCGAACCCACGACCTTCAGATTACGAGTCGAACGCCTTAACCCACCTGGCCATTCCGGGCCCTGTTATCCTTATGGAACGCTCAGGTGAAATGGGTAAATTTGTAACAGTGTATGTATTTAGAGAATTACGAAACATTAACTGTGTGTGATCATTGTTTTGTTTGTTTGTTTCTTTAGCTTTAAGCTCAACAACAAAAACGAGTAAACTCGTTTTGGATAAAATACTACACTGATCAGTGCAGTTTTCAGTTACACCAGCATTCGTCGTCTCAGTTGTGGATCGATCACAAAAGATGTTCTCCAAGGGAGCCAGTTACCGTTGTTGGGAAACAGCTTGGGAGGACATGTTGTTTACACTGAGTTTTGTATTTTTGTTTTTTCAAAACTGAAGAGTTTGTGGCTATCTAATTTTGCAGCTAGATTTAGCAACCAGGTTTTGTATTGGTTTGTAAGAATGGAAATGTGGAATGTACTTGCCTATGTTGGACAGCGTAAAATTAAATTACTATGTTTACAGAGAAAGATTATGTTGTATTTCCCACTTGCTGAGAAGGCTTAGTTGTTAAATACAGTTTACAGAATAGTCTCGTATAATATAATACTCCAGATATACTTGTCAAACGATCAGTGCTACAAATATACGACCAATGGTCATATATAGGTATATTTGACTGAACGTATTGAAAAACACAAACACACGAAATAATTGGACAGTATAATCATGCAAGATAGACAATAACGTGATGTAACTATAAAGCGGTTTTATGTTTCGTCTTAGATAAAGTATGTGTAGACCTGGACAAGGTCGAACGCCCTGAAAATACGCCAAATTATTTGTGTTATGTTTCTTAATGCTGATTAAAGTATATTAGGGGTGTTGTTCATGCTTTCATTACAGCTGACTCAGGAGACCATCTATTCATTGATATTAACGTTCCGGGTTTTCTCCTTTATTAGGAGGTTTTTGCGCCTAGCAACATTATATTTAATAAATATATTATTTTGCTAGAATCAAGCGTGATGAAATTTTGATTAAAAATGTCTACGTATGAGGAAGTTTGCTTGTAACAATGTTGTGAGGGAAGTATTATAACCACGAGTTTTTCTTATCTAATTAATTCGATGATTTTAATTATTTGGATTGTTCAATTAAGGTTTTACAATACCAATGTAATATCACGTCATAAGATTACATTAAAGAAGCAGAAATATGAGTTACGGAGTCAAACTATACTTTTATCTCGTGATTATTGAATACAATTATTGAACACATTAAAGCAGTTTCCGTTTCATTGTCTGTCGTCTACAATAGAAATTGTTATATCAAATTGTATTGGAAATGGATAAACATTGTTCCACGTAAATCAAATAAGTTATTCATATATGTTTATAAACATATTGTTCTTCAACTCATAAGGAAATACAATACTAATTATTAGTTAATAATTGCTACCGTTACACAATACTGGTGGTGTTTGGTTATTTCTAGATTTTTTTTTCGTTTCTTTAAAGTTTAAGCAAACAACGAATGTTTCTTTGTTTTTGAGTTTCACGTAAAGCTACACGAGGGCTATCTGCGCTAGCCGTCCCTAATTTAGCAGTGTAAGGCTAGAGAGAAAGGCAGTTAGTCATTACCCCCTCCGCCAACTCCTGGGCTATGTTTTTTACCAATGAATAGTGGGATTGACCGTCCCATTATAACGCTTTCACAGCTGAAAGGACGAGCATGTTTGGTGTGACGGGGATTCGAACCCAAGATCTTCGGATTATCACTTGAACGCCTTAGCTACCTGGCCAATAACAAATGAAAGCAATATTTCTGTTACAAGGTTTGATTAGGGTAAGAAACAATAATTTTGTATTAAACAAAATCTATGTCCAGTTAGATATGAAAAAAAAAGAAGTATTCTGATTTATTTTTTAAAAGATAATTATGGAGAAGCTGTTTGGGAAAACATTTACTTCAGGTTGTAACCAATTTATCTAAGGGAAGATTTGTGAGAAAGGGAAGGACTTCTAGTGCTAAGATTGAAAATTCTGACTATTAGTTAACAGAAGACAAAGAAATGAGATTTAATTTACTAAATATTTTAAGCGTGGGAAAGAAAGTGACGGGAAACAAATACTTCTTTCTAGTAATTTAGATTTGAATGCTGTGGAAGTTGTTGTAAAAAATAAGGAATACTTTAATTTTAATTCTGTGCATGTTAGCAAAAGAATGCAATGCCTGTCTTTGTGAATCTAGATGGGTACTGGGTGGGTTTTTCATATAACAAAGCCACAAAGGGCTATCTGCTCAGGCCACCGAGGGGAATCGAACCCCTGATTTTAGCGTTGTAAATCCGGAGACATACCGCTGTACTAGCGGGGGGCTAGATGGGTACTAAAAAATAAAATACGTGAAGTACGGAAGCTAATCAATATAGATTATTTCTCGTTACCCAATTATTTGTAGTTGTTGGATATTTCAATTTCTATACAGTACGGCCCCGGCATGGGCAGGTGGGTTAAGGCGTTCGACTCGAAATTTGAGGGTCGTGGGTTCGAATCTCCGTCGCACCAAACATGCTCGCCCTTTCAGCCGTGGCGACGTTGTAATGTGTCGGTCAATCCCACTATTTCTTGGTAAAAGAGTAGCCCAAGAGTTGACGGTGGGTGGTGATGACTAGCTGCCTTCCCTCTAGTCTTACACTGCTAAATTAGGGATGGCTAGCGCTGATAGCCCTCGTGTAGCTTTGCGCGAAATTCAAAAGCAAACAAAGAAACCATACAGTACGTATGTTTTTAATATGTTGTGTAAAATATACGTTCATTCTTCTCAAGAGTGTTCTCTAACATGGGAGTTATTTTTATTATTTTATTTTATTTAGTGTCATTTAAACAATGTGCATAAACCTGAATTAACAGCCATTAGTTTATCTCCGTTTGCAACATCCTAGTCTTCATGTAACATGTTTCTCTGAGTCAAGTTATTTTATTTTTATTTCTGTCGATTCTCGTGGGCGTTTGTAACCGACTCTACTCAATTCACAGATCGAACAAGATTATTTTATAGAACTGTCGAATTCAGTGTTGTATTTTTATATACTCTACGGGTTATTTTACGACATACCTGTAAGGCACGTGTTTCTGGCCGTTGAATAGAGCAAGTAGAACACTTCCTAAGCCTGATAGGGATAAAGGCTGCCTCGCTGCGACCTCTCGTGATTTGACTTGCTTTTCACAACTTCCAAAGTCGAAGAAATAAAGACGACTCCGGCCTCCAGCAACTAAAGAAATGTTTAACAGCAGATGCAAATAATATACAAAGATTGCATGCTAACTCGATATCTGTGTAGACATTGTAAATAAATATAAACAACGAAAATAGAAAATCAGCTAAATAGACAATTAAGAAAATTTTAACATGTAAAACAAAAATTATTTTATCATAACACAGTAAATGGACCAGTGATTTGTTACAGAAAAAATAAATAAATATGACATTCAAGTCATTCTTAGTTGTTATTGATTGCTATTACTGTGTGCAATGTTACAATTTCAGAACGAATAACAGTTTGGACTAAAACCACTTAAGACAATGCAAGTATTTGAAACGTCGTTTTCTTTAAAGAAGTGTTAGTAAATGTAGATTTAACCACAAGTAACCTATTTTAATAATTAAAGACACTTCAAATCAAATTCTTTACATTTCTCACAATGAAAGTCCAGTGGGTAAACTATTCTTATCTTAGTTTGAGAATTTGTATTCAGGGGATAACAAGGTTGATTGGGAAGAAACAAATGAACTTATTTATCTACGTGACTGTAAGTTAGTTATAAGAAGAAATGTTATAATTGAGTCACCCAATACTGCTGTTTCTCTCACAATATTATCCTCACACTGATCAAAAACAATTTCCACTAACGTAATGAGACCATGTCGTAGCAGCGTTGCGCTTGCACAACTATGTTTGTCTAGCAACTGAGTTACAACAACTAATCAGTTTTCTGAAAGTTTCTAAATCTAAGGTCGATGCTCTAATTCTCCTTAATTTCTCAACACGTAACACCACTTTATAATTAAACTAGCGAGATTGATAGAACAAAGGATTTTATATGCTTTAGCGGAGTCACCTCTGCAATTATTTCTTAGCCAAATCAATTCATTGAAATTCTGTAAGGAGTTATACAGAGTAATTGGTTTTTTGTGATTTTTCTTTTTGTCTTTGTTACTGTGCTACTATGTCGTTCAAGAATTACTATGTTAAACAAATGATAAATACTTAAAAATGTCAGTT
This sequence comes from Tachypleus tridentatus, assembly GCF_004210375.1. NCBI lineage: Eukaryota > Metazoa > Arthropoda > Merostomata > Xiphosura > Limulidae > Tachypleus > Tachypleus tridentatus. Next base: position 43,651,245 of record NC_134830.1, read on the forward strand.
ATAGAGAATCAGTTATAGAAAAAGAGGGGAATGTTAGGGAAATAATAGGAGAGAGTAAAGGGTTTGAGAAAATAGTTTAATAAAAAAGTTCAGTGAAATACACGTGTTCCAGTAATCCGTTATATAATATTGTAAATGATTTAACACAGACATCGTGGACAAATCAGCCGAAATGTGATGACTTTTGCTCCTTCTTAGCCTTGAATGTGATAATTTTATGGCATTGTTTATTTTTAATGGATAAAAATAAAGATAAACGTTAAATATAATTAGTTGTTCGAGAAAGGTTGAAATTCGTCTTTTTTTGCAAATTGTTAACGCAGTCTTATACCATAATATGAATATATATATATATATATATATATATGCGTGTGTGTTGTAGGTGTTTTTGACATACAGCTTAACAGTGTTGAAATTCATGTTGCTTCACGATTGACTTTGTTATTTTTACAAACTAGCTTTACATTCAACTTTGTTTTACTTCTCAAATTGTTCCATAACACTATGTAACACAAATTTTGTTCCTGGGTAGTATGTGTTATTTTTTAATTGCTTATGTTGTAAAAGTACAGAAAATGGCCATTATTCCCTTGAAACTTTGCTTTTGTGAGCTGGATAATGAAATTTAGAAATTAACCTATTTTCTATGTAAAAACGGACAAATTTGCACATTTTCATTTGCATGATGTCTGAATAAAACAACATATGAATCAAGATTTACATGTATTTATACTAAAGTTATACAAAAATGTTTAGAAAGTAGTAGTTTTTTGAGATTTGCGACTGTAATGTAAATCACTTTCACGTATCAGCCCCAAAATATAGTCACCCATCATGTTTTCGTTATAAACGACTTGGTAGCGGCGTTCAAAGTCCAGTATATCTTGGTGGAAGCGCTCATCTTGCTTCTTTGAGTATGTTCCCATGTTCTTCTTGAACTTATCAAGATGAGCTTCAATGATATGGACTTTCAGAGACATCTTGCAGCCCATTTTGCCGTAGTTCTTCACCAGAGCCTCAACCAGTTCCGCATAATTTTCAGCCTTGTGATTGCCCAAGAACCCCGAACCACTGTGACAAAGCTACCACAAGCTTTTTTTCTTTCCTACTGAGCTTCTTGGGGAATTCCGTGCACTCCAGGATCTTCTTTATTTGTGGTCCAACAAATACACCAGCTTTGACCTTTGCCTCAGACAGCTTAGGGAAGAAGTCTCGAAGGTACTTGAAGATTGCAGACATCTTATCAAGAGCTGTGACAAATTGTTTCATAAGACCCAATTTTATGTGCAATACTGGGAACAACACCTTCTGGAGGTTCACTAGGGGCTCACACTTGACATTGTGCCTCCCTACAGAGAACACGGTCCATTGTGGCCAGTGCTTCTTGTTGTAGTGCGCTGCAGTGTCCCTGCTGTCCCAAAGGCACAGATAACAGGGAAACTTGGTAAAGCCTCCTTGGAGACCCATCAGGAATGCTACCATTTTGAAGTCTCTGATAACCTCCCAGCCATACTCATTATACTTCAAGGCTTCTAGCAAGGTCTTGACGTTGTTGTATTCCTCTTTGAGGTGCACCGAATTTTAAAAGGTCTAAAATTTGCATAATATAATATCTTACTATTCAAGCAAGCAAAAATTGTCCGTATTATCTTCTAGAGTTTTTTATAATGCTCGCAGATAAAATGAGGTGTTCAGGGTTTGTTTTGATCCCCGACAGGCATGCCTAAATATACCTTGTAGGCTTCACACATTTTAGCAGATGCTGTCACAGAGTACTTTTTCGCTCTTGTCTTAATGTATTGGCCACATACATAGCAGAATGCGTCTGGAGAATGCTTGCAGCTTCTTGACGTCATCTCTGATAAAATCAGATAGGTCTACATGTTCACTTAGACAGCTAGAACTGAACTGAAGTGGTGAGTGTAGAGCCCCTGTGTATATATATATTACTATGGAAAGTTTTAGAAAATCCTAAAAGGTTCTTGAAAATCCTCGTAAGTTCTACAACATTCTAGAAAGTTTTTGAAAATTCTTGTAAGTTCGAGAAAATTCTCTATCAGCTACTCAGCACTGAATCTACCAGGAATATTGTGGAAAATGGGTAAATTTGAAAATTTCATTACCCAGGTCACAAAAGCAAAGTTTGAAGAGAAAAATAGGTCTTTTCCATTTACTTTAGGCATCAGCAATTGAGAAATAACACTTTCTGCCCAGGAACAAGAAAAAGTAAACATATTGTTACATAGTGTAATTTACCCCAATATTACAATACAAAATAGCCTTACCTCCAATTTTGCTTCCTTTTTCAGAACGGTATTGGTAAACATGAAGTGTGTAGCAGAAGTGGGAATTCATCCTGTCTTCTTCAGAAGCTGTCAATATAAAATACACAAAAATGAATATGTGAACTTTGTGTTTCATTTAACATGTTGCTTTGTTCTCAGTGCTCTGTTTTTATTTTTTATTTTTTGAGAGAGCTATGAGCCATAAAACTGAATATTAATATCTCTATTCATCAAAATTGTTTATCTTTATTTGATAGTGTTTTTAACTTCTAAACTGCATATAAGCATTTCATTTCACAGTAGACGAGTAATTTTAATTTTAATTTTATCACGTTTGGAATTATTTTATTGGTCGGCTTTTTGCAAACCTTATTGCATTTTAGGATCCAAGTAGGTTGTATGTGTGATCGATGCTTTCAAAAAATCTTTTCAAGCCAGTGACGAAACATTAACTTAAAATACGCGTTGTACTGTAACATCTATAATGGAGAGACATTTAAGCCTAATATATTAAGCGAATGTCACTTTCATTAAGATTATTACAATGAAACTCCCCTATGTTGTATGTTGTGTACAAATCTCTTGTTATGACAAAATAGTAGAAACGTTTTCTAATATAACAATGATAAGTATCTATCTAACGTGCATATACACATACGTATATAAGCAAATATCGCAACTCAATTAGAATAAAAATTTACTTAGCAAATACTTACTAAAGTACGTCATCGGTCAATAACATACATATGTATGAAGCAATCTATCAGAAACTCAGTATAACAGCAGTGATCAATAATTAGCACACGAAGATACTCAACAGATACTAAAGTACGTCATTAATCAATAACTGACACATATACACACAAACATAGATATATATACGTGTATAATAACAATCTGACTAGAGGTCTTAATGACAACTATACCTAAATGTTGTTTCTTCAGTTAATCCTACCAAGGCAGTCTTCTTGTTAAGAATAAAGCAGGCTCTCTTGGTGTCTAGCAAATACTCGAAAGAACACGTGATAAAAACGTAGCGTAATTACAATCACGATAATACACTGTTGCAGAGAAACACGGACCATAACGTTTCCTGGAACTTAAGAACAATATGACTGGAATTCAGAAACCGAAATGTAGCAGAAAGAGAAATGAGGCATGAATGAAAAAGTGAAGAAACTCGCGATCAATAGTAGAATAATAGAATTCTGAATACATTAACGTAAGCAGTGGATGCTAGATTTGTATGCAGTCATGCAAAAAAATAAGGAGCCATTTTTATTACTGAACTCATCTGAACCTAAAGTTTACTCCATAGATTGTTTTTGAAAAGTACAAAAAGCAGTTTTTTTTCCCGAGTAAGTCACAGCAATAGAACACATAACATTCTTTTGCTAAGAGATGAAAATTAATTACCTGGAATGTCAAACCGAGTTTAAGAACCTGTCTTGTTCTTTGAAAGAGAACTAAAGCGTAGACTTTCAAAATATTTAAAGCTTTTATAAAAGCTTCTCTATGTTTTTTTCATTTTTTATTCTATTTCAAGTGTTTTAACTCATGTCACAAACCTAATTTTTTACTTTCCCATCACTATATCTGAATGGTCGCAGTGGATGTACATTGCATAATTGAATGTCATTTCATGTTTGTATGTCTTTTTATTGTATATGCATATCTATAAAGTTCAAACAGTGCACTTACGTTCGGGTAAAATAGGAAGTCTTCCCATTACACCTATGGCTGAAGATAAACAAATATAAATCAAGTCACTTTAACAGTTTGTTTTAACATTTTGTATAGCTTGAACTTTACTAACCGGGTACGTTTCGAGCCTTAAGAGCTGCGTCAAGGAAAAAAAGAGCTTTCTCTGTGGTCGGAGTCCGTAGCTCACAGATATTGGCAAGCTGAGCTCCCAATAGAATTTCGTCTTGTAAAAACATGCCGGGAGAAGTTCCACCGCCTTCAGAACCTGGAAAAAGAAATATATTGCTTCACCAATAAGCATACTATAAGAAACTGTTAGATTAGCTCTTTCACGCCATATACAAGCATAGATAAAAATGAATTTATAACGAAAAGAACTAAACGTATTTCGAATTCTAAGTCTGTGTCAAATATAACAGTATATAACCATTTATAGCTATATATGAATAATGTGGAGTGAGTTTAAATGTTATTGTTTTATTTAAATTTCATTATAAAATAAAAATGCTTCTTTGAGAAAACGGTCCAGCATGGCCAAGCGTGTGAAGGCATTCGGCTCGTAATCCAAGGGTCGCGGGTTCGAATCCCGGTCGCACCAAACATGCTCGCCCTTTCAGCCGTGGGGGCGTTATAAGGTTATGGTCAATCCCACTATTCGTTAGTAAAAGAGTAGCCCAAGAGTTGGCGGTGGGTGGTGATGAATAGCTGCCTTCCCTCTTGACTTACACTGCTAAATTAGGGACGGCTAGCACAGATAGCCCTCGAGTAGCTTTGTGTAAAATTAAAAAAAACAAACAAACAATAATTTCAGTTAGGTTTAAACGCCATTCGAAGGTTTTTTTTCATATTATTCCCCAAGAATTTCTTCTTAAAAGTACAAAATATCGTAAACGAGTATAAGGTTAACGATTTGTAAAGTTTCTTTTCATGACCAAAATGTGACATAATTTGTATTGAAATCTTTACTGGTGGATAATTTCGATAAAACACATATAAAAGTCGTATATGAAAATTACTATGTAATTTATTACTTCCATACTGCGGATATAAAATAAAATAGTATTTTAAATATCAGTTACTGAAACCTAAACTTAAAAACATATTCCATAATTCCCTCATTTGACACTTTTCTTTTCATGATTACGTTATTCAGTCTTTTATTTCACAGTTTTTTGGTTGTTTTTTACAGACCTGATGCGAAAGTTGCCAACAAATCTTTTATTGTTTGTTCCTTTCCTGCTACTTCTACGGCCGACACACGCACAGAAAACCGAGAACCGGATTTATCCTTCTGGTCACTGATCAGCTGGAATAGCCAACTGATTGCACAGGGAATAACTCCTATTTCTTGAGAACCATCGGTCTGGCCAAGCATTGTTGTCGTTTTACCTAAAAAAAATTCACAAAAAATACCTTATTCAATAAGATTAATAGCTTCTATAACACCATCTATTACCTTGCCCGTATTAAATTGTAGCATTTTATATTAAAAGCTATATCATATTTTCATGAGAAAATATGCTAATATTACTGAAATATGAAAAACTGTATTCAATGACTGAAAGAAATAAACACACATATCTGCAGGTGTTAAACAAATCTCGTGAAAAATATAAAAGCGGTTTTTGATCTGGTTAATAAATAATGAGTTATTTCAGAAAACACATTATCTATTAAGGACAATGTAAATAAGACATACTTTTTTGCTGTTAATAAATGAAAAACCGTAGAGATATTTTTAACAGCTTTGATGTAAAAATCAGTCACCCAGAGTTCTTTATAACTGTTAAAGTATAATAGGCATCATAAACAAATGTAAACCGAAAAAACACATTACTAAAAATGCATTAAAATTTGTAATTATGTCAAGAAATTGACATATATTCTTGTTTTTAAGCTTACTGGCGGCGGGTAATCGTGATTATTTTGTTGTTTTAAGGGCAAAGCTACCTAGTAGATTATCTGTGCTAGATTAACCAGACATATCAAGACTCATACTTAATGCTAAGCCACAAGAGGCTGGTTGTTGTTTCTCATTATGGCCACACAAAGATACTATCTGTGCTCTGCCCACCACGGGTTTCAAAACCCGGTTTCTAACAGTAGAAATCCACTGGAGTGCAAGAGGGCCGCTCATCAAATGAAAACAAATATTTTGGGTGGAGTTTGCCGATAACAGGTGAATCTAATGATGCACAGTATAACAGAACGAGACCAACGTACAATAAGTTACGAGAGTTAAATAAATGAAATGAACAAATAAAAACAGAGTAGCAGAGTACGATAATGCTTGCATAATGTAATAAGGCATCACTTAGTAAAAAAAAAATTCATATCTCTGTGCACATTAACACACACACACACACACACACATATATATATACACACACACACATATACATATACAATAATATTTCTTAAACACAATAAATAACAAAAAGAGAAATAAAAGAAAGAAAAATGAGTAGTCGGGAAACAAGTTTGACAACCATGGTGAAGTTAATAATGAACACACTACGGTTGTAAATTATAACAAACTTACACGTTTGTTAACATATTTAGAGCTATTTCTACTAGTTTGTCAGTAGAAATAAAATAAAGAGCTAAGGACTAGTTTCAATATGAGAAAAATGCTCTTCAATCGTATGAAACTAAAGTCAAATAAAAATCGAGTTAGAAATCAAAGCTTGATTATCAGTGATTTTATTTCAAATACTCACCTATCTAGATGATTCCTTATCTATTCAGTAACAACCGTTTCGTTTTAGCGATTCAGTTAGCCATAAATCGTGAACTATCTAATGATCTTTGACTCAATAACAAACGTAAAAGAAAACATCTTCAAATGGTTGGTATTATTATAGGTCTATGGTCAATGTAAACAGGTTAACTATTTTATTTACAAGTGATATCATTCAATAAATGCTAAAACTTATTTATTTTGATGTTACAATGAAGGACTTAAGCAATACCACAAGGAAATATCAATTATGAAAATCTGTAATAAAAACTATAAGTTTGAAATTTAGATAAAACCTCGGGTTTATAGTAGTTGGTCTATAACTAGGGATACTGGTATAAGAAACACTAGTCTAAAGGAAAGAACATTTTTTTCAGGAAATATTTGGTCAAATGTTACATGTTACTCCCTATTTTACGTTCTGTTAAGTCGTTTCATGTTGGCACTATGTGCTGAATGATTTACACAAATCTCTACGGAAGACTATCACAGTATCGACTATTAACAAACCTGCCAGAACTAAACCAAAAGATTTCTGTTATTTTTGTTTCGGTTCTACATTTCATATTTTCGTAGATCAATAACAGAAGTCCACGTTCATTTCCGGTGTAGGAAAGTATACGTATTTTTGTGAACAACTGTTCCCTTCGAGCAGTTCCTGTACGTTTATGGTAGAAAGCATTGCAATAATGCGACGATATAGATACCGTTCTCTGATTAAAAACAAAACAAAACGTTATTAGTCGGTCTAAGCTCATTTGGCTACAAATCTCAAAACTAGGCTTTGCTATTATTTATGCTTCTTGTTGAACCTAATAAAACAATAGGATTTTTAAAATAAAAACAGAGTGTGTCCAAAAACAAGTGAACAAATCTTCCCACAGGCCACATAAATACTGCTATATAAAACCATAATACATGTCACGAGCTGTAATGAAAATATAGCGTAAAAATTGTCAAAGGAAAAAAAGATAAGCAAGATATAAGTAGAGATATATCATTGTATAACAACTTGGGTAAAGTGAAGTAAAAGGGATTTCTGAGATATAGAAGTATGAATATATTATTATAACGCAATCTGGGTAAAGTGAAGTAAAAGGGATTTCTGAGATATAGAAGTATGAATATATTATTATAACGCAATCTGGGTAAAGTGAAGTAAAAGAGATTTCTGAGATATAGAAGTATAAATATATTATTATAACGCAATCTGGGTAAAGTGAAGTAAAAGGGATTTCTGAGATATAGAAGTATAAATATATTATTATAACGCAATCTGGGTAAAGTAAAGTTTGTTTGTTTGGAATTAACTGCATACAAATATGGTAATTTTGACAATATATCAGATTAGGAAGTAAAGTTTTAGAAGCTATAGTAATAATAATTACAACCTATTTAACTGTTTTATTTGTAGCCAACAAATAATTAATCTCGTGGCATGGCATATCAAATTGGCACATAACATTAAAAAAATATATCCCAGTTAAATCCCGTTTTATCTAATGGTCTTTAACAACACTTTCCCGAAGTTGTTTAAATTTATTTTGAAATTGATAAAACGAGAAACCTACTGGTTATTTTCTTAATCGATCCGTTTGTCACCAACGTTTGTACCTTTATTTAAAAAAAACCTTTTCCATTCTAAAAAAATCTAAGTGAATAGAATATGATACAATTTAGTTTAATTATGTGATTAACTGCGTTTTTATATTAACTCTATAAAGACACGTTTTAATAAGTCAAAGTAATATATTCTTAATCACACTTTATAAGAATGATGTCCTGTGATGCCCTTAGAAAACTCTCTCTATTGGCAGTCTTGCTTATTTTGATGGCCATAATTAAGAACTAAAATCCAAATTACATCTTTCATCGAAACTGGAAATGAAAAACATTGGCTAGTTCAATCTTAGATTTCATTTCTTGACAAACTTTCCACGCACTATGCACAATAAGTGGACTTCGGTTTTCAAGACAATGTTTAGTTAGATCAAGGGCGTAAAGCTCCACTGGATCTGTATTGGAGAACACAATAGACTGTTCTTTAGACAACATTTTAATGAAAAAAAAAACGATTACTTGGAATTCCGTCACCAAACACGTTCCCCGTTTCAACCGTGAGAATCTTGTTTATTCATTAAACAAACTTTTTTTTTAACATTTAAAAGTTGGAAAAGCAACTTTTAAAGTTGAATTTTTAATAAAAGAAGTCCTTGAGTGGACACCAGATTAGGAATGACTTGAAATATGACCGTAATACTATACTCAGTGGAGTGTGAGGAAGATTTGCAAATTGTGGTGAGATATTTAATTAATAACTGTGGTATGACACTTATAAAAAAACTAAAGTTTTGATATTTATTAAATATCTTGTAACACAACAATCCATTATTCATTTGGAAGGAAAAATAATAAAGATACTCCCGAAACTGATTTGTTTGTTTGAAATTAAGCACAAAGATACACAATAGGCTATCCATATTTTGCCTACCACGAGTATCGAAACCCGGTTTTAGCGGTGTGAGCACGCAGACATTCCGCTGTGCCACTAAAGAGGGGAAAATTGCAGGAAGAATAAAGATGGCAAAAAGTTTATTGTGACAAAATATTAAAATGTTATGATGCACAATAGGTTCATACACTAAGAAAAATGTTACAAGATGTAACTTCTATTTTGTAGCGATTTAGGTGCTATAATGTGATGGTCAATCCAACTATTTGTTGGTAAAAGAGGAGCCCAAGAGTTGGCGAAGGGTACTGATGACTAGTTACCTTTCCTCTAACCGTACACTGCTAAATTAGATATGACGAGCGCAGATAGCCCTCATGTAGCTTTGCGCAAAATTCGAAACAAACAAAAAAGCGAACAATACATTAAATATAATTTATTGTCAAAGAGTTATACAACTGCAGTAGTCGTGACAGTATATAAAACATTCAATATAAATAAGTGAATTTTTCACCGCTGAAGATAAATAATGTATTCATTAAAGTACTAACGTCCGATGTTAATCTGGTGAAATTGAACGGTTTGTAATGTTTGAAAACTAAAAATGTTCCTGGTCAAGGTTTATATTATACAACTGCAGGAAACCAACAATATATACTGTCTCTTGGCGTGTAGCGTTGGTTTATAAGCGTTAGGCGAGCGACATTCTACAAATTTCAGTTGGCCTCACATTACTGTTACTCATTAGTATCTACACACACAGATAGTTCATTGCTGATTCTTTCACTCTGGAATCTTCTGGAATTTCAAAACAGAGATTTAAAAATATGTTATATGTATTACTAATATATATTTAACTAAAAGAAACATCAATGTAATATAAATATAAAATAGTAAATTCGTTACATGCGCAATTCTACACAACGACTAATCTGCACTGACAGACTACATGAAAGGCAGCTTGTCATCAACGACCACCGCCAACTTTTGGACTATTCTTTTACCAACGAATAGTTGGATTGCTCATAAATTATAACGCTCCCATGGCTGAAAGGGTGAGCATATTTGGTGGGACGAGGATTCGAATCTGTGTAGATTTGAGCTTAGCGTCAAACAAACATATAAAAAAACCTATTAAAATAAAAAGTTATTTTTGATAAGAAAATTAAAATGCAGCCTGTTGGTTAAGCCTAATTATAAATGGCACAAGACGTAAATCATTCAGTGTTGATTATTATGTAATATATCAGGCTATTGGTCTGAGAGTCTATGGTTGGCGTTTTATAATGCTATAGAAGGTGATATAAAATCGCGCTATGCGCTTTAGGGTTATAAGTGTATTACAAGAGTTAATATTAAATTCTATTATTCAATGCTACCAGTTCCAATGTTGACGGTGTGTGCTGTTGGCTAGTTGTTTTTTCCCTGATTTGTTAGTTCAAAACTACGGCCAATAATGCAGATTGCCCCGTGTATCTAATGTTTGCGAAAATATATTTTTGATCCCATAATTTTAGATCTTCATAGGTTCAAACAGCTTATAACAGAACGACGTTAATAATGAAGAAGTAATAACAGTTAAGATGCATGTGTGACGATTGCACAAATTTCAGTCATTTTTGACATTTAAAAGAGAGATCGAAAAAATGGCTTATTTTTAACTTGATTGCTAATTAGTAAATAATATTCTGGGTAAAGATTTGTCTGTTTTTGAAAATATGTGTTAGCTTGTTCTTAATTTATCAGAGCAAAACTAAAAATAAAACAGCTAGTTTCACCACTCGCCGCCAACTATTTGGCTACTTTTTTACCGAAATATAGTGGAATTGATCGTAACTTTATAACAACCCCATGGCTGAAAAGGCGAGCATTGTTTTTTGTGTGACGAGGATTCGAACCCGCGAACATCAAATTACGAGTCGAGCGTTCTAACTACCAGGTCATGTCAAGGCCCTAAGTAAATAAGGACATATACAAGAAACCCTTGCATCAGAGATAGACAAGTATATCTAAGGTAAAAATTACAGTGTGTGACAGGTAAAATATTATGTTATTTTTGTTATGTTGTACTGCTATTATTCAGTTACAATAAGTTAGTGAAGTTAAATCTTAGTTTAAAAAAAAAGGGAATAAACAATAACCTATATCCGATATAGGGTTAAGAAACTTATAAACCTGTGAAAAGAAATGTTACTTATCAAATAATAATAAAAAACACCTTATAAGAATAAATCGAAGATATATTTACCTATTTTTGTGAATCATTAATTTGTTTGAATGATACGATTATCAAGCGAATCTACCCCCCACTCCATGAGCCCTCATATTTTCTTCTAATCTTTAATCGTACTCGTCTATCCGAAGGATGACAACTGGACAGAAATGACTTTCCCAGAATTAATGGCGTTGATTTCCTAATATTACATAGTAGACTTAGCGGGAGTTTTTCAGTCACAATCACAATATCGTTCAACTATACTTAATAGAGTAAGCGGAAAACAGGATATTGGTGCCCCAAGCTGAAACACACAGAAAAACAACGAAAAGAAATGTATTATCTAAAGTACAGTCGGATAAAAAACTATTTTTATCTACTTCTCTGCACTCTCTGATCAAATGAGATTTCTTAGAAAGAGAGAGTACAGAATCAGAGCTTTCTTCTCTTTTGCAGTGCACGCAAAGAAATGTTTTTAGGTTTCAAAGTCAATTATTAAACTATTTTTCTGTAGGCGTCAATTATATCCAGCGAACAATTAATACATTTGATTTGTTTGTGATATTTGCGCAAAGCTACACAATGGGCTATCTATGCTTTGCCCACCACGGGTATTGAAACCCTAAAAAACCCGGGTTTTAGCGTTGTAAGTCAGCAAACATACCGCTGAGCCACTGGGGGTTTGCACTAGGTTAACCAACGCTCGTTTTTTTTAGTTTTGAGCTAATGAAATAGAGAGAAGTCAACAGTACTTATCGCCAACTCTTAGCGTACTCGAATTAAATATACTTTTATAACGAGCCCACTAACCTAAAATGATTAGTGTGGTTTGGTCTCAGCGGCAACAGGACGCGGGCTGTGAGCCCTCGAATCCATAGTCCCGCGTGATAAGAACCAGGCGTCTATTTGGTCGAATAACGAACAGAAAGGGCTTTAAATTTTTCAAATTCATAAAATTTGATTTAAAAAATCAAAAGCTCGTTGTGTTTTCAATTATTTCAATTATTTTTGGGAGAACTTTAAAAGGCCGATTCTTTTATTGTAGTTTTATTATAATCGATTAAACTAAGCAGCTTATAACTGTTTTGTTTTTCATAACTAAACAGTAAGCTAGAAAAGACACGAGTAAATAATCTATAGACAATTTTCTTCCCCTTTTTGATAATGTTATAAGTAGAGTCAATCGTTTACTGTTTAACAGTTTTCACTTCTTATAATTGAGGGTTAACATACATGATACTAACTTATGTTTATAAGAAAATAATAATTCAATATTAGTTATAAAACTCAGCTAAGAATATTGTTTTTAAATTGCGCGCAAAGCCACACGAGGGCTATCTGCGCTAGTCGTCTCTAATTTAGCAGTGTAAGACTAGTCATCACCACCCACCGCCAACTTTTACCAGCGAATAGTGGGATTGACCGTAACATTATAACGCCCCCACGGCTGAAAGGATGAGCATGTTTGGTGCGACGGAGATTCGAACTCGCGACCCTTGGATTACGAGTCGAACGCATAACACACCTGGCCATGCCGGGCCTTACTATAAATGACACAGAACAACACATAGACCAAGTAGTTTACTGTAAGGACGAAACAGAGACCTAACTTCAGGCATACAAGAACTAACACACCTTGTGACATTAAAAAATAATGTCGTTCCTATTTTGAAAATGTATGACGAAGCAAGAATGTGCTAAGTAGCTTCATGTTTTTATTATTTTACCCCATTTAATTAAGTCTTCCGGTGGAATAGCGATACGTTTATGAACTTACAACGCTAAAATCCGGGGTTCGGGTCTCTGTAGTGGATTTTGTTCTGAAACAAACAACTGTTTCAACAGATTGTAAACAACACCACGAACTGAAAGAAATATGTTAATGAGATACTAATTATTATTAATAAAAACCATACTTAAGTGAAACTAAGTGAAAAACTAAAGTTTTACCACAAAACTTATTGATTTAGTTATTCATTACGCTTATCTTCTGTTACATATATTTATTTCAAAAATGTTTTATGTAAGAAAGCTGTATGCTATACATAAAGTATGTAGTTTATTTCAGTAATGATATACACTTCGTGAATGATTTTGTCTGTTTTTGAATTTCGCACAAAGCTACTCGAGGGCTATCTGTGCTAGCCGTCCCTAATTTAGCAGTGTAAGTCTAGAGGGAAGGCAGCTAGTCATCACCACCCACCGCCAACTCTTGGGCTACTCTTTTACCAATGAATAGTAAGATTGACCGTCAAATTATAACGCCCTCACGCTGAAAGAGCGAGCATGTTTGGTGCAACCGGGATTCGAACCCGCGACCCTCAGATTACGAGTCGAACGCCTTAACCCATCTGACCATGCTGGGCCTATTCGTGGATGAAGAGAAATCCTTTTTAGATTCCAAGATTAATATTATTTTAAAGGTGGGTGGAGTTCTAAAGACCTGTGTTCGGTACCACATGGATTTCATTATTTAATCATGTCGTTAGAATTGAGTTAAACTGACAACAAATACATCTTGTGTAAGGAATGCTAAAAAGAAATAGTTTATCTGAACCATTAGGGTAAAAACACAGCTGAAATCAGTGAGTAATTAAATCACAAAGTATTTATGTTGTTCATATTTTATCTTTCTAACTTGTGTTGTAGTATCTGAAAATCCTTTGTGTAAATTCGAAATAAAATTATATTCCACCAAATCGTGTTATGGATGTAAGAAAAACACATTTATACTGGAAACGTTATGAGCTCTAACTTTTTATTAATTGCGAGATAACAGTAGTGGTTTCCAGGTCCACTAGTGCGGCAACACTACATAACGTTCGTTCGTGGTACAACGCAATGAAAGTATATTTTCCAATCTGTTTGGAAAAGAAATTTGTAATGATTTACTTTAGACATTGATCCACCGATGAGTTGTTGGATTATGCTTGCGTCATTATTTATACTAAAATCGCTTGCGTTCAATCAAGGGCAAGACACAAATAAGAAAGAGAGGAAATAAGACGTCAACTACATGAATGAAGCACGAAGAATCATTTGTTATATTTGATTTTCCAATCACGTATAAGATTTAAGGCCTCACGGAGAATGTATCGATTAGTGACCAGTGGTGTGGCTCTTCCAGCTTAACCTTACTGTCGCAGTTGGATCGTTGTTTACTATATTTCCACGAGAAAAGCAAATGTATAATTTTTTTCTAAATATCAAATTATTATGTAACGCTACGTTTATTCGTGCGTGACCGGTTGTAAGATGTAGGGTTCATTGAAAATGTAAGTTTTATATAGAATTAAAAAATAACTTTTTTGTCTAAAGAAGAGAACAATAGTAAGAAACACGAATAAATGATTATTTGTTATCAGTTGCAAGTTGAAAACGTGTAATCCCTTTACTCGGGAAAAATCACAATTACTGGAATATAAAGCGATACATTTTTCTATTAGTTTATTGAAGAGTGAACTAAGTCATGACCCACCTGGCAAGTTTCTAAGGGTCAAGATGTTGTGAAGGTCAAAACAAGTTCAGAGACTCTTGCCTGAATATATATGTTGCACGTAACGAAAGTGGTCACAAAAAGTTAAGTTTCAGTTTCTGTTTACTATTTTGAAAGAAACTAAAACTTCAACACCAGTGAAAGAAGCTAAAAACCTAAATAACAGTTGAGGTTGAACATGCTCAGAACAAGATAATGTAATAAACAAATTCTTTAAAGTTCAAAATTTAGGTTATTTCTCTTCTTCGATATATACATATAGATATATAACAATTATCTTTCAGGAATGTTTCATAACCCCATATAACTTTGTGATAAGTAACCTTGATGTTAACTTTTAATAAATGTTATATGATAAACTATTTCTAAAATATACTAAAATAATAATCGTCCACCTCCGATAAACCCACATCATATATGTGTCTCTCCTCAATTATCTTCCTGCGGCCACCTAGAGGAAATACTCTCCGTGAACAGCAGATGGAAGACTGATTCAGGAAGTCAGGCCAGAACAGAAGGTTCAATATAAGGTATTCCATAGAATGCGTTGCACATTTTGAAAACCATTTGCAACTACAAATATCACCACATTACTTGTGTCCGAAAACAAATAAATAATGTCGAGAGCCAACCTGAAATAATGTTTTGTTTTTTTTTTTTTGGCGATTGTCAGTATAATTAACACACCATTTAATTCGAATATGTGACCGAACAAACAAGACAATCAACAACACGAGCCTTGTTTCTTCACTGTTCGCTGTGTTGTATTAAACCAGTAAATTCGTTTGTCAATAAATCGCAACGCCAACACTATTCTCGACATTTACGGCGTTCGGCACCATCGACATTGAAGTCGCCTAACTCAACAGACTACAGCTGTTTAAGTGGTATTGAAGTAATCTAACTCAACAGACTACAGCTGTTTAAGTAGTTAGGATGATTTGTGAGACGAAATTTCAAGCTGCTGCTACATTTATGTTGCTTGTTTCAACATGAAAATGCTGGGGTGATTTATATTTAATAAAATCCCGTAAAGTTTTTTTATATGACAGTGAAACAATTTACTAATCCATGTTGTATGTGAACTGTCAATAATATTACATTGTTTATCCTATATCATATCAATGTTTTAGTAACGTAATCCGTGTGATAGTGAGTTTTCTTGTTCAAAATGTATTCCAACTTAATTCATTTACTATATTGCGAGAGAAATAAACTGACAAAACATTACACGAATCGAATACAAAGCGATTTTAAAGTCAAGAAGTTGGAAATTGAATCTGAACTTCAGTTATGGGTATTTTGTGTCACTCAACTCTCAGTATTTATTTATTTTCTGTTTAAGTGTGCAGTGAAGAGGAAGGATGGTATTGTGCGTAAGCTCAAAAAAAGGCTTTCAGTGTTCTTCAAGATAAGCCTGTATTGACTTTTGGATTGTGTGAGAACGCTAACACCCCTCTCTGCCTCAAACCATCGAATCCAATAAACATAATTGATACAAGCAAAAAACTTCAAAGTTTTAAACAGTAATCGGTCGATGATGTGGCAGAAGCTCGTTCGAAACAATACGTACAATAATAAAATAGCGAATAATTGATAAACATAAAATAATGCTGTTCAACGTATCGTATGTGTAACGTATTTTATATACAGGGAATCTCTACACATCATATACAAAACTCATATATTATCAAGATATCAAATACAATCACACTGTGAGCATATTTCAGTTGAACAGTATACATATTTTGATACATTTGAAGTAACGCTTTATATGAATAGCTAAACAGCATGAAAAACATAATCACGTTTGAATTTTTTATAAATAAATTAAGCTTGAAATAGTTGTGTGTGTGTCAGAAATCTGTTCAATCAGCATTTTATAATATGTACGTAAAATATCACAATCAAAATATAAGACTAACGTTTATTTTCGGTTAATAATATACACATTTTTCAAAGACGTACGTACGTGACATATTGATTTTTATGTAATTAAAGATTTTATTCTAGAAGTGCGACTTTGATTATTTACGTACGCCGTCCTTAAGTTTCTCCTACTTTAGTCATTCTGTTCTACTCTGTCTGATTCGTTATCTACTCATAGTGGACACAGGTCAATAACAGCTATAACTGATTGTGAGTAGTTCACTTATTGTAGGTGTTATTAATCTTTATAGTGTAAAGACTAGTTTGGTTACATTGTATGTTAAGGTAAAATCGTTGGTTAATTCTCAGTCCATAATTGGTTTGCCAGTTAGTTATTCATAGTTTTTATTTCAATCTTGTGAAATTACTTATGTTATTGTTGTGGCCAGGTGTTTAAGCCGCTGGTCTCGTACTCTGAGGGTCAAGGGTTCGAATCCCAGTCACAATAAACATGCTCGCCTTTTCAGCCGTCGGGGTGTCATAATGTGTCGATCAATCCTACTATTCCTTAGTAAAAGAGTAGCCCATGAATTAGCAGTGGGTGGTGATGACTGACTGTTTCCCTCTAGACTTACACTGCTATATTAGGGAAAGGTAGCGCAGATAGCCCTTTGTAGCTTTGCGCAAAATTAAAAAACAACAACAACAAATGCTTTATTGTTTCATACCACATAATCAATAGACCTCTTTAGATATTGTAAGCTGTAATGTTAATTCTGTTTTTTGTTAATTTCACACGGAGCCAACAACCAACTCGACCACTTAAAACTACTTTTTAAACATCTGCTTATTAATAAGTATATTCGTTTACTTTGTGAGTAATTTAACATAAAGAACACCACAGTAGAATAAAAACGTATTTAGACCCGTGTTAATTTAAGAAGACCAATGGCTAACCTATTCTACAAAGAGCCTAGATGAGGTTGGAAAAGCTGACTTATTGGTATAAAATGTTTACACCAGGCCCTTGAAGGTGACAATCTTGTCTTTTGTTGATATGAATAACAGTGTCATTAATAACAACACACTCCATCAGGCACGCTAATGAACCAATACTGGTACCAATGAAGTTACAGGTTTTGTTAAGTATTCATAGTCATACCACAACTAAAAACGAATGGTTTTTCAATGTGTAGACAATCAGTATGCAGCAGCACCAGAACTAAGAATAAAAAAGAACTGTTCGTTCCAGAACTGAAGGATACAGCCGAGATCCAACGAATCTTAAAATGAAAGGCTTTGGTCAATAATTAGAAGGTCAAGACAAATAAGCCAGTAAGCCCAGCTGACTTACTTATAATAACCTCAAACTATGGTTTTGGATATAATAAAACTGTTTGTTCTATGATGCACCTAGGACTAATATTACATTTGGTTGGGGTAGGGTATATTTGATTCTAAACTTTTGCTTTAAAAATTTTAATCTACATAATATAATACAGTGGAGTGTGAAGTATTTATGTACTATAGCCCCCTTTCCTTCCAGAAGATAGCTCAAGGTAGCTTTGCTTTAAAACAAACGTGCAAGGAGATCTTTTCCTTACCAATTTTATGTTTAAAGACAATCTATTTTGAAACATGATCTTGTTCACTCTAACAAAAAAATGCATTCTCGGTTTCAGTGGACTTTTATGTCATGGAATAACATGGGAGATATTACATTTCAACGTAGAAAATGGACTTTTTTGGCACGAAACTCATTGTTCCTTTTGACTACCTACCTCCTTTTTATGTTTTGGTAATAGTCTTGGCAATACCACTAAAGAAGCGAAAAATGTTAGTAGATGCTTTGTACGCTTCTAGCCATCTGATTATAAATAAATAATGTGATATTTATCGTGTTGGAAGTCACCAAATGCTTCGTTGGTTTCACTATGGTCATTGTTAGGAATAAATTAATTGATTTGATCTTCTTTCTCAATTGGAGTATCTTGAACAAATTTTTTTATGTAATCTGTTAGTCTTCCAAATACTGTTCAGCATATTGTTACTTTTTTAGCCCATGGTCCTGTTGATACTACTTTTTTTTCCTAATATCCTTTTAATAGGCATAGACATGTCTATAAAATTTATTGTATTTTGACAGATGCGAGATTTATCTTGGCATCTGGGATAATTGGCACATGGTTATTGCACATGACATATGGTAGTCTAAAATGAGGAACCTAATCCACCAAATAAAAATAATGTAGATTCACCAACATTAGGGGCACATTTTTGAAGTTCAACAATGTCCATCTCTTTGGGTATCTCACCTCACTCATATTTTAATCATGAGGGTATCCTGAAAATGAGAATTGATAGATGTTAGTCCACTTCCATTCTTCCTTGGGGATGCATTAGCACAAAGAATATTGATGACCGGTAATGCTTTTACCAAAATCTCTAGCTTCACTACTGGATTAAAGTATAATCTAAGATACTATCTGTGGTAAAGTTTAGTGTCTCTAAATCTGTCTTTGAATAGAACAATTCATGAATGAAAAACAAGTGACTAACACAATCATCATTTAGTTCTATGTCATATGATATCAGGAAGGTCAGTATTGATCCACTTATATTGTAAGTTAACTTTTAAGGAGGTAATTGGTGAAATAAACAACCAATCAAACAGTGGTATCACCTTTAACTCACCAGTCCAGCGTTGTGTATGTGCG
The DNA here is from genome assembly GCF_004210375.1 of Tachypleus tridentatus. Classification (NCBI taxonomy): domain Eukaryota; kingdom Metazoa; phylum Arthropoda; class Merostomata; order Xiphosura; family Limulidae; genus Tachypleus; species Tachypleus tridentatus. The sequence goes on from NC_134830.1 coordinate 43,670,720, forward strand.
TGTGAGAACTTCATATTTGCGATCTGAAAATATCGTTTAGCTATAGCCATCAGAGAGACTTATATACTTCAGAAATTTTTTGTCACCTTCTTGTGCAACCGACTGAGCAGTGAGAAGATGAATGATGTCATTGGAGCCTGATTTACAGGTATAACCATAAATAATATGCATAGTGGGTACATAATAAAACATCAAAATAAAACTAGTCTCGATATCTTAAATCTAAAATCAAAAGTTGAATTACATCTTGCTACAGTAATATTGTACAATATAGGTTGTGTATTACATGCAACAATATCTACGTTGTCTCAAGGAACATTTGGAGCTTTATAAGTAGCCAACCACAAGCAGGTGTAACAATAACCAGGTCTTAACATCTATTTTGTTGCTTGCATACCTTTATATTTGATACATCTTTTAAATTCTGACACTTTTTGTTCCAAATCTTGAGAAAATGTGTAAATTTTTGTTATCAAACACTAAAAAGAAGTCCTAACTTTTCAAAATACTACATTTTAATTTCGTTCATCTTTTAATGACACAATTTTATAATCTATGAAAGTAGGAAGAATTTCCCGCACCGAGTTCTAATGCTGCATTTAAACCAATTATACTATATAACTACATATAAAAACTAAATCTCAGCTTACCACAGAGAAGACAAAACTGGACAAAGTTCAACTTGCACTTTCTTGTTACATGAGCAATATTTTCTAATTTTCCTTTGTTCTCCTGGGTATTTTAGGTATGCTTCAATTTAGCTTTTTTTGGTACATAGGTACTATTTGCTTCTGTTCATTTATTACTATGTAAACTTATGTTGGTGCATCTTACGTAACAACTGTGTCTAGTTCCTTTTTCTTTTTACACTGTAATATGGGCCACAGTTACGATGAAAACCAGAATCTGGCAATGACTTAGTGTGCTTGAAATCAGAGTGTTTACAAAGTCCTGAGTTAATTATCAACGACCTTTTACCGGGGCATATTTGACATTTGAAGTCACCTGAGCATCCTCTATATTCTTGATGAGATTGAAGCCTAATAATATTGTAGACCTCCTCCATTATGTCAGTCGCCTCTTACTAAAGGAAGATATCGATCGATCAGTTTCCCACTTGAAGGCTGAAATCGTGGGCAATTCTACCAGCGTATAAGTTCAAAGGGTCATAAGATATGGGCGTATAATGTACGACACTAGGTCATAAGATGTAGGCGTATAATGTACGACACTAGGTCATAAGATGTGGGCGTGTAATGTACGACACTAGTGGTATTTTGTAAACTAGAGGAGTCAGTACATCCATCAATGCTTATTTCCCGTCTCCACCTTTCTTCTACAACAATGATTTTGTATAGGTCTGAGTTTCAATACACTTTAAAAGTTTCTTCATATACGTATAGGTTTGTTATCTGTCTGCATAATGACGCAAACCTAATCTGTAAAAATAAATATCGCTCCATGTGTTATTGGTCCATCGGACGCTTTAACTTGTAGTGTTTTTTTACAGAAGAACTATTTAGTTTTTGCTATGAGTAGAATCAATTTATTGAAGCCAAGAGTGAGAGGTTTACCTTCGTTTAATAGATCTCTGCCTGCATGAAACATCTGAACATCTTTGTAGCCGTGATTCGAGACCAGTTTGTTGACTACTTTAATACCTGCCGTTCTTTTCAAAGTGGTAAATTATGCTAGATTACATGAAACCTACAAATATATTTATATACTTGAATGACCAACCATTTACATTTCTGTATAAGATGAAACGAAGAAGTGAGGTGTCTTATAATAGTTAAGTTGGCCTTGCTATAACTTGACGTTGTAACTTCCACTTATTCCTAATTTGTTATGTACAAAATAATAACTTATCTTAGTTTACAAATTTCACCAATGTAAAAAGAAGAAATCATTTCGAGGGTACAAACAACTTTATAATGTTTTAATATAATTAGAATAATCAGATCAAACTTTAAAATTATATAAGTATATAAAGTGGTAGTTCGGTCTATAGGACCTTAGCAGTAAGCTTGTTTGTTTGTTTTTTTTGGAATTTCGCACAAAGCTACTCGAGGGCTATCTGTGCTAGCTGTCCCTAATTTAGCAGTGTAAGACTAGAGGGAAGGCAGCTAGTCATCACCACCCACCGCCAACTCTTGGGCTACTCTTTTACCAACGAAAAGTGGGATTGACCGCACATTATAACGCCCCCACGGCTGGGAGGGCGAGCATGATTGGTGCGTCGCGCGCCTTACGCGCTTGGCCATGCAGGGCCCTAGCAGATAGCCCGATGTGGTTTTGTTATCGGAAAACACATACACACGTACGTCTATAAGACATTAAAATATAATATGCTATTATGACTAAAGGAAACCACTTTAAAAATTAAATAGAATTTTATTATTTTATAACTTACTTTAAAGTAATTTCTACGTTATGAGCACCTTTATCGAAAAAAACAAGCTCCATATTTGAGATGTTTTGTGAAAACTCGTGTGTGAGTGCAGTAATTTAATTGATTTCTTCATCATAAAGATGGTTGCAGAAAACTTAAATTGGACATTAGATAAATCTAACTCAAATAAAGTTAAAACGTGCCTTTATAAAGCAAGATAATTTTGGGTTTTAATGTGTCCTTTGGTATTTTTCTATTTCATTTATAAGATCAACTTGGTTAACATGAGAAATTCTGTTTCTTGGTAATAAAAATAAGCAGTTGATAAGCGGTAAGTAAAACTCAAAGCAAGTGGTAATGTGTTTAGTTAAATACAAGTTAATGGGACATGAGTGCTGACGTTTTGCTTGTTTCTATCTCGATATTCGCGAAAACCTACACGAGGACAATTGGCGTTAGTTGTCCCTTATTTTGAATTGATAAACTAGAAAGGAGGCGAGTGGTCAGCAGCACTAACCATTAATTCTTGGACCGGCTCTAAAGTAAAGGTAATATTTTTGTTTATGAGTGAAAAGAAATGACTTACAGATTCACGGTCTTGCACACTAACCTGCAGGCCACGCTTGTACGAAAAATACAGCAGTAGTTCTATTTAAAATCAACAATAAACGTGCTTACATCCTTTATTAATAACATAAAATGCTCAGGAAAGTATAGCAGTTATTAATATTAGGTGTAGTTTATATGATTCACTTACATGCATGTCTTGCACATTTTCGAGATTTTGTAATTCAGAAGTTCGAAGTTTTTGATATATTGCTAAATCTTTCCAATTTCTCAGTTGATTAAAAAACAGTTGCTCTTCATGTTTCAGTTGCTCATTATGAACAACATGATTTTGCTAATGATGTATCTTGCAACAGAAAATATTTTCTAGTCTCATTCAAAACTACTGAAAATAAAAACTCTAAGCCCATAAGCATACAGTTACTAAGCGCAGAACAACAGGAACTCAGCAGTGCATATTAAGTTTCAAAGAAATATTTACTTACCGAGTCCAGGGTAGCCATAGGAGAACACACATCCATCCGTACCGCTAACAACTGCATGAAGCACATCCATCAAAGTAGTGGCACAAACCTCTGCCTGAAGTTGATAACGTTACCTTCAGAATACAACTTATTTAAAACAAATGATAATTCATGGCACTGTGCATGAATAGAGCCGATAGGCTGATAAGGTTTTAGTTTTCTTTTTCGTTAATCGTATTTTAATAAAATCACATTTATTCTTCTTCCTTGGATGTAATTACATCCTATGATTTCGGAACTGATTTAATGTTTCTAGTTTTAATGAAATGCTTAACTTAAAAGTACGAGTTTGTGAAAACTAAGCAATATTAATTCCTTAGGGTAATTTAGTTGTATTATTTATATGCAATTCCTAAGATACAAGTATCTTTCCCTTCACAAACTAAATTGGGAGTTTTATTTATGCAGCAAATCATATTTCTTACAACAAACTACGTTCTGATGCATTATCTGTATTTCTCTTTATAAGATCCATGTGATGAATTAATGAGTACAACATAAGCCTACCTGACTATTTTCTGGAGTGAACACTGCATCGAAAGCAAACATTTTAGGGGCATTGATTCCTGCTTGCTTGGAAGCAGAAGAAGATGTTCCACTTTGTGTTGAAAGGGCAGAAGAATCGTAAACAGCAACTTGCTTCTTTCTGGGGTCAATTGTTAAACAGCTTGCAGCGCCAACTGCATTACTGATCCGTAACATGACCTTTACCTAATTATAAATAAAAGATTAGTTCAGTCACCTTGTCTTTAAAGCGCTACCTGGGTAGACCTGGACGAGTTTCTTTCTTTGATCAAACCTTCTGTTAACTTTTGATCACACTCCTTAAAGTTTTCAGTTATAAATCAAATGAAATAATTTATCTTTTACAGCAAGAATAACTGTTTTCATCATTAGTGTATTCTTTAAGATATCAATCTGGAGTTTCGAGTAAAACGTTTGAAGCCAAAAGATAAACTATTAAGGTGGTCATGGTACTGATCTTGATTCCAGTTGTTTGACCAGTTGCAGGTTTCAGGGAAGTGTCGAGAAACACTGGCTTATACCAGATCGCAGTCTTGAATTCGAAGTCAGGATAAATTAAATACAAAATCTATTAATACGAGAAACCTAGAAGTAGAATACATAATCCTTTAACACTCCTACGAAAAGTGGGGCCTAATAGGCCCCAGAGCAATTTGCAAGGTTATTAATATTAGGCTAATAATTTTGTATTTAAATGAAATTGCCATTTAAATCCATTAATGAATGGATTAACGAGATTCCCACTGTCCCTATCTACTATCTAGCGAAACCACAGCCAGGGGAACGGGCTTGGAGAAATCAGGACTAGAAACGTCTTTTCGTAGGAGTGTTAATAACTAGAACCTAGAACTGGAAACCTGGAAGTAGAATACAAAATCCACTAATGCTAAGAACCTCGAAGTATAATAAAGAATCTATTGATAGTGGGAACCTAAGAGTATAACTCAGAAACCACTAATACTGAAAACCTAAAAGTGGAATACTTAACCAACTAATACCAAACCTAGAAGTGGAATATAGAATCCACTAATAGTGGGAACCTTACAGTGGAATACGAATTTCACTAATACTGAAAACCTAAAATAGGAATACTTAACTAACTAGCACTAAAAACGTAGAAGTGGAATATAGAATCCACTAACAGTGAGAACCTAAGAGTGGAATGCAAATTTCACTAATACTGAAAACCTAAAAGTGGAATACTTAACAAACTAGCAGTAAAAAACCTAGAAGTGGAATGTAGAATCCACAAATAGTGGAAAACTAATAGTGGAACAAAGAACTGACAAAGGATGGCCATATATGCAATTATATTGTTTTACGAAAATTTATTTTAGGATTGTTGATAAAATTCCACATCTTGGAAAAGACTATAATTTGATTCAGATGTGGTGTTTCTGACACTGTTATAATCAGGAAGCATGTAGTTGAAAAGCGCTAGAAGTAATGGTTAATTATGAGGTGATAATTTACCGAGTCTGAAAATGTGAAAAACTGAAATATAGTATACATATTTCTTGAAAGTTTAAGGACCTTAAGCATATTAGTAGCGTAAAAACCAAATCAGGTAATGTTGTAAAATGTGGTTCAACATACGGCAATAACTTTACAATGAAACTCCATATAAAAATTTATAACAATGAGGGAAACCAATTGATGCTTTAGTAGGAATTTCTACATGTCTTAGAGTCGTGTGTTGATTCATATATTTAGAAATAGCTTAACATCGTAGAAACAAAGAACTTGTTGTAGTAGTTTGTTTTTTGGTTTTTGAATTTCCCGCAAAGCTACAAGAGGCCTATCTGCGATAGTCGCTCCTAATTTAAGGGTGGAAAGGCAACTACTCATCACCACCAACCATCAACGTTTGGGCCACTCTTTTACTAATGAATAGTGGGATTGATCGTCACATTTTAACGTCCCCACGGCTGAAAGGGCGAGTATATTTTGGTGTGACATGGATTCGAACCCGCAACTCTCAGGTTACGAGTCGAATACCTTAACCACCAGGCCATGCTGGGCTTATGGTAGTAGTCCAGATATTTCTGTGATACATTCCAAATATTTTAAGTATTTTAAATTTTTTACAAAAATATTTTAATATTAGAAAATCATATATCACAAAGTCATCAATGTCGAAGAGAACAGTGATATCTATATCCTTTATTTTTATAGACTATGAAATACGCGGTCTTACAAAACAATAAACAGTGGAATTTTTAGTTTGTAATTAAAACAATTTTATTGGTCACAAACTGTACCAATGTTTATCAGATGCTTCAAAGCATTGTGGCATGTACAATATACTATAAAAGGAACAGTTTGTGACCAGTAAAACTGTTTTAATTACACACTTTAAAACATCCCACGGTTTATTGTTTTGTAAGATTGCGCGTTTCAAAGTCTGCAAAAATAAAGGATATAGATATCACTGTTCTGTTCGACATTGATGACTTTGTGATATATGATTTTCTAATATCAAAACATTTTATTCACAAATTTAAAAGACTTAAAATATTTGAAATGTATTACAGAAATATCTAGCAGAACAGCAATATCTATATCCTTTAATGCGGCATGTACAATATACAATAAAAGGAACAGGTTAATTAACCAACGTTTGAAGACAAGGAAGGAAATATTAACTGTTGCTCAAAATGAGGGGAAGTTGCATTCGACTGAGTACGGCTTTTGTTCTAAATATGCTCAGAAGACATTTAGTCAATAAGCCTATGTAATATCTGGTATTCATAATAAACTGTTGGTTGACAGTTTTGGGTAGACAGTTAGACTGCATACGTTTCATTAGAGGCTCTTCCGGAATTTACATAAATAGCTGAATTAGTTGACAGACATATTAACTACTACCACATCGAAACTTAAATACGTACAGAGGAATAGCTTCTGACATGCACAACGATAGGATAATGTGACTACTAGAACTTGATCTTCTCAAACAATAAACCAAATGGTTGCGTGGTTTGACTATAAATTGACGAATCTGTTATGCAACATTTTTGTAACATTTGTGTCGAACCTTTAGATTCAATAAGCAATATTTTTGGATGTCACAGTCGTAATTCTAAGATGAATCACTGAGAAAAATTAAGACTAAATTATTATAAAATTTTCAATGTAACAGTTAAAGCTGAACAGTAAATTCAGTGAAATTATGTGTTGTCAGAGGAAAAGTAAAAAAATAATAATTGGTGTTTATCGTATTAATTTTGAAGGATCAATCAATCACTGGTTGTTCTACGAAACAAATGTAGCTTTAATATATTTTCCTTTTCTAAATGATGTAACTGGAAGTTTATCTAAAACCCAAAAGAAAGGGTGTTGGGAATTAAGCACAAAGCTACACAATGGGTTATCTGTGCTCTGTTCACCCCGGGTATCGAAACCTGGTTTTTAGCGGTGTGAGTCTACAGACATACTCTGTGTCACTGAGATGGGTGAAATCTGAGTCTTTTGTTTGTTTGGAATTAAGCACAAAGCTACACAATGGGCTATCTGTGCTCTGCCTATCACGCGTATCAAAGCAACTATTTTTAGCAATGTAAGACCACTGACTTATCGTTTCGTTGTGCCACTAGGGGGCAAAAGAAAAGGAAGAGAGTCTCTAGTTTAGAAAACCGGTTAGAGCGCTCGACTCGTAACCTGAGAGTCGTGTGTTTGAATCCGCATCACACCAAACATGTTCACTTCTTCAACCGTATGGGCGTCGCAATGTGATGATCAGTCCAACTATTTGTTGGTGAAAGGATAGCCCAAGAGTTAGCGGTGGGTGGTGATGACTAGCTATCTTCCGTCTTGTCTTACACTGCTAAATTAGGCACGGCTGGCGCAGATATCCCTCGCGTAACTGTACGCAAAATTTCAAAACAAACAAACCGACTGATATTTTGAAAGATAATTGACATTGGCGCGTGTTTTAAACCAATTTAAACCGGCATGTGAAGATTGGATTGTAACATAATTGTCTGTAGAGATAGACACGATCATCCACGATGTCCAGTCGCAGTAATAATGGTATTTTCACCTTTAACCTGTTCATTGCCGTAGATGAGATAACTCGTCCAAGCCGATCGGTAACACAATGCCACGGACGAGTTAATTCGTTCTCAATAATACCTAACTTCAACGCTAGATGTTAGCACCATACATGTATTTGACCTACTTACAAATTATTTCACTTTCGATCCAAAATGGCGTCACGAAAAAGTTACAAAATAAAGAAGCATTAGAGTTGTATTGTAGCAGCTGAAATACTTGGCAGTCAACAGGTTAAGGAGAAACACAAAGCCACAAAAAGCTACCACAAGAACGTTACTCACACTGTAATATTCACTTCCAACTCACTTCATTATCCGAACAACTGAAGTATAATTATGTAATCTACTCCATGAGTTGTGCTGTCCCTTTAATAAAGAAGTGTGTGGAATTCCACAAAGTTTCATCGACTCTTCTTCTCCACGTTGAGCTCTATGCCCCACTGAAGTTTTACGTTTCTACTTACATATCTCAAGAAAAGTGGCTTTTATACTGATTGCCGTATGACACATCCATAATGTTCGTAACACAGTACGGTTTGGAATAATCGAATTCTGATTGAATTTGAAGAAATTGATCGTCAGAGACATTGTATGAGGTTTATCGGACGTTTCAAGCCTGCTTTGTTGTGTTTTACCTGAGACTATTGCTATCAGTTAGCTACAAGTTTTTTATTGGAAGTAAAAGTGTTCAGTTCACTATAACAAATAGTTATCGATTTCAAAGACACATCATTGGACACTTGGTCAAAGGAATGGTATTTAACAACGAAGCTAGATGAACATATAATACACCTTTTAAAGATGGAAAGATCCTCGTGCTCACTTTTTTTCTTATTACCTTGTGACTGGCCACGTGACTAAGTCTCTGTACTTACAAACCACAAACAAAACTCCTTAACACATTTATCGATCGATGTGTTTAGCATGTGCCTATAAATGGAATATTGTACAAATGTTTATGTATTAATGATTACTCGATAACGTGCACCAGAATGAAAGTTCCAAGAACATCTGAAACTTTAAAATGTATTCATAAACAACTGTGGTTTTATCCACAGTAAATGAACTGAAGAAATGTACGTGTGTTTATGACAACCTGGTGAAAGGTTTGAGTACTATGTGGAAGATGTCAGGCGACGCTTGCGGGAAATTAATTAAGGGTTTTATAATTCTCCCATAATTATCATTGATTCAACATTAATTATCTTTGGTATTCAATAAAAAAATATCAATCGTCTCTCAGACACAAATGAAACATTCCTTTTAGTCAGACATTTTATCTTTCACTGGCTGAACCCTAAAACGGTAGAGCAAAAAGGCTAAAGTAACCAAACTGTATCAGCATACTAATTATTGACCGTGGTGACTGTAAAGACATTAAACCTCACATACTTTTACAAGTCTTGCGTTAGTTCCATACTTATTATACATGTCAATTTCAAGCTTGTTTCACAATATAAAAATCAGTTGTTTATCTTGCCAGTGCAAATGTTAATAATAATTAATATGGATTACCATTGCAAGTTTAAAGGTCTCCTCATGATCTACAAAGGCCCCAAAGTATCGACCAAACTCCTTAAATTATCCTCAATTACTTTTCTTGGTACTACAAGAGAAGAGAGAAAGGTGGTCCGTACTCGGAAAGTTAAACGTTAGGACACTTGTTTATGGTGCCTGAACTCTTGTGTCAAATGTCTTCCCTCTAACTTTTAAAAGGGATGAAAACCCATTTTAAAACGTAGAGCCCTCGTGGTCCCACAGAGTGAGACTAGGAACGCAAAATCGATGCCAACTTCGGATTTATAAACCCTAAAAACTTCCTCCTGAATCCTTGTCACACCTTAATGATCTTACAGTTGCGTTTTAACTCCTATGTGTAGGGGCAGAGGCTGTATTGTAAAGAAATGTGACGTTCCAAGAGACACAAACTCAGGTGCCACATCCAAGATCTCACAGATTTCCATTATCTTTAGACCACCCAAGAACCATCGTCAAAGTTTGGTCCTGCTTGCTCTATACAAAGCCACAAACTGAATTAATACAGGATATGCAATTAACAAAAAATTACACGTTTTAACACATACACCAATTGAGATTCCAGATTTAACAATTTTGGTTTTCACAGAAATACCACATCAAAGCTGTGTACACAAAAGGAAATGATTAAATATTTGTCAATCTAGATTATAGAAAGTATGCATTAAAACTTGTTGTAAGATATCTGAATAAATTATTTATTTATTTTTTATTTTTGTGCATTTTCGTCAACTTTATTGAAACTAAAATATTATAAGTTTTGTTAAACATTCATTAAACATATAACTGCTAAAAGTGCAAACCATTGGACGATTATTTTCTTTTGTGTGTTTTTTTTTACTAAATGTATTATAGAAATGCGCTAGAAATCCGAGTTTCACTGGAACAGAAACAACCCTAAATTACATAATTAAATGAGATCTTCAGAGATGTGATCCCTCACGAGAAACACGAATTTCTAATCTAATCAAAGAGAAGGAAACTTTTGCTCAACTAATGGTTAGCGATACTCGTAGAAGAGCAATTTCTATTACGGTGTTCTTCAGTTCACATTTCAATTTTAACAAAGAGGCAGAAAGATTGCGTGACATTTCGATTTTTAGACTAAGGACTCTGTAATTTTCCCTCTCCAGTCACATATGTTTTTCACGTTCTGCTTCAGCTTCATTTCCTCTGCAAATAGGAAGCTAAAGACAATCCCTAATGGTATTCAGGCGGCATCAAATGATACAAATAGCAGAGAGCCAGAACCATTTCTCGCACACGAAGAATCAGCAACTATGTTGTAATGGGAATTTTACGATTGGAACTCCAAGTTGGATCAATCCCACAGACACAAAATATAAGATACAACTTCAGAAATTTTAATAAAGAAAAATAACTTTTTTTCAAAAGGTTGGAAATTTCCTGACAGATATTTTTTATTTATAATTTTTTTTTTAACTTAAAATGCCCAGAGATGGTGAACCCTTAATAAACTGTTTTACTGGATGACATATTAATATTACAGACTTCTAAACTACAGTTATTATTTCTGTAGGCGCGCTCCAAACATTAACTTGATATCGCTTCAAAAAGCAATTTACAGTGAAAATATATTTATACCACAATGGTTTAGTTCATTAAGGACTGACTGAATACTGTAAATCCTAGTTATTAGGAACATATCATAAGAAGAAAAAGATACGTAAATATGCCAAACACAGCCAGCAATGAGGTTCTTATTAAATATAAAATAATTCAGCGAACAGTTTTGCTGCTCACAACTTGAATTTCAAAACACACCAACTCAGTTAGGTATCTTCTCATGTATGTTTGGTTTGTTTTGAATTTCGCGCAAAGCTACATGAGGGCTATCTGCGCTAGCCATCCCTTATTTAGCAGTGTAAGACCAGAGGGAAGGTAGCTAGTTATCACCACCCACCGCCAACTCTTGGGCTACTTTTTACCAATGAATAGTGGAATTGACCGTTACTTTTCAACATCCTCACGGCTGAAAGGGCGAGCATGTTTGATGTGACCGGTATTTAAACCTGCGACCCTCAAATTACGAGTCGAGTGCCTTATCCTCCTGGCCATGTCGGGCCCTCATGTATGTACATGTAGTTATAGCACGTTCTATAATCGCAGAGTTGGATATAAAAGCCTATAGATAAAGGCATTTTATCGCTGTTTGTAAGCACTAGAAATTATTTTTGAGCCGAAGTACTTTATTAAAATATATAAAAGTTTGACAGAAAACAATAGCAGTTTTATCTGATATACAAGCTCTAAACTTTGCCCACATAAAATGAAGGAACTTTATATTTGTTTGTTTGGTTGCTTACGGAAACGACAACAGTTGTACAAATGACTACGTCAGAAAACTCTATGGTTCAGGCATAACCATCCCTATTTTTAAAATTTGGTTCAGGTAAAAGGCATAAAATCTGAAGCGACTACAATGAGCTAAAACACACCTTAAATGACAAGTGTGCATTTCAGGGTTTCAATTTCTTAACTGGTATTTGATGTCATTAAAAATAATGAAATATTATTTTTGAAATAGTACTTTTCATTACAAACTGTTAAGAAGGATTATTTCACGCTCTGTTTAGCATCTTAACACAAGATATTCTGTTAAGAAGGATTATTTCACGCTCTGTTTAGCATCTTAACACAAGATATTCTGTTAAGAAGGATTATTTCACGCTCTGTTTAGCATCTTAACACAAGATATTCTGTTAAGAAGGATTATTTCACGCTCTGTTTAGCATCTTAACACAAGATATTCTGTTAAGAAGGGTTATTTCACGCTCTGTTTAGCATCTTAACACAAGATATTCTGTTAAGAAGGATTATTTCACGCTCTGTTTAGCATCTTAACACAAGATATTCTGTTAAGAAGGATTATTTCACGCTCTGTTTAGCATCTTAACACAAGATATTCTGTTAAGAAGGATTATTTCACGCTCTGTTTAGCATCTTAACACAAGATATTCTGTTAAGAAGGATTATTTCACGCTCTGTTTAGCATCTTAACACAAGATATTCTGTTAAGAAGGATTATTTCACGCTCTGTTTAGCATCTTAACACAAGATATTCTGTTAAGAAGGATTATTTCACGCTCTGTTTAGCATCTTAACACAAGATATTCTGTTAAGAAGGATTATTTCACGCTCTGTTTAGCATCTTAACACAAGATATTCTGTTAAGAAGGATTATTTCACGCTCTGTTTAGCATCTTAACACAAGATATTTTTAGCCGTGAAAATGCAGAAATTCCCATTGGGAGAAAGAAAATGACCTAATCTTAATGTGTGTATCATAGATGCAAATTCTGAAATCAACGAATAAAAATATTATCTTTGAAATATATTACGTAAAACTTTATGATTAAGATGTAGCTGGCTAATGATAATACTTCAAATAATGTACAATTTATCAAACCTATTTTGTCGTTTATTTATTTATGTGTATATATGTATAAGTTTTTAAAATATTTTTAGACTCACCTTAGATTTCTGATAACAATAATATTGTTTTTATGTTCTTAGCCGAGAGAGTAACTTTGAGTTTTCTGTATACAGGCGTAGCGTTAAGGTAATCTGGATGATTTATAAAAAGAATTTATCGTAACTAACTTCTAAGGTTACCATCAAAATGTGGCTTAATTTACTAACCAGGACGGAAACATTGCAGGCACTTTAATACCCCCTCCACACTAAACCTAAATCCTTGTATGATTGCTACGAGTTACTTTGAAGTGAATCTGCAAGATAGTTCATTTAATGAAGTGAACTTATCCTGTATAGTACGCTGAGTATATTATACATAACCATAAGATTTCTGTATGCATAAGATCAATATACATATGTAATATTACATTTTATGACTCCAGTGAGCAGCAAAGGTCTGTTTCCAAGAGATCATTGACGGATATATCATGGCCCATTTATGTTAGCAGAGATTAAATAGTTCGTTTAAATGTATATATAATGCTGTTTAAAACAAAGTAGTTTTACCGCAATTTTTCTCTTCGTAATTAGAATTTGTTGTTCGCAGTAGAATAAACCTAATGAATAATAAACATGTTTAAATATTTACAGGCTCTGTACCTGCAGGTGTTACTGAAAATACTCGTAAGGATACACATTAAAACCTCGTTCTTATATATTAACAAGAAGCCATTATATAGTTTCTGTTTTTCCTTAAGAAACCTTGGTGTTTGATATTACGTTAAAAATTTATATGTGTCAGCATTAATGTATTTCGACAAGTTTAAGACCTAAGTTGTTTTTCAAAATAACGTATATGTACAATTATCCAAGTAGGTTTCTCAGAGTTTTAGCATTTGGACAATAATCGTATTGTCACAAACAACGTAGAAATACAAGGCAGTAAACTGGAAAAAGTAGTGACTTCGTATACACCACAAGGATTTAAATTGATGGTAATTTCTATTAGGTTTTGTTTGGTTTGGTTTGAATTTCGCGCAAAGCTACACGAGGGCTATTTACGCTAGCCGTCCCTAATTTAGCAGTATAATACTAGAGGGAAAGCAGCTAGTCATCACCACCTACCGTCAACTCTTGAGTTACTTTTTTACCAAAGAACAGTGGGATTGACCGTCGCTTATAACGCACCGACGGCTGAAAGGGCAAACATGTTTGATGTGACGGGGAATCGAAACCGCGACCCTCGGATTACGAATCGAGTACCTTAACCACCTGGCCATGTCATGCTACTAAGTAACAGCCTGTGGTTATAAAATGGATGCTCTTTTTAGTAAATAAACCTACCGGTATTTCTTTGTTTTAGTCTGGATAACGAGTTTTGAACATAAAAACCAAATCTAATTCTTTCAGTCATTTAATATGTGATTTAAACTTTTATAATAAAACTAACTGATATAGTAATAAAACTATATATACCGCTCAAAATTACGCTTTAATTATTATTTTTTGCATATTACGTAGTTAAAAGTTTGAAAAATATAAAAAAAATCATAATAATAATTCGTCTTGGGTAAAAAATAAACACCTTATTTTGAGCTATTACATTTTTAGCTTATGTCGTAGTAATAATCGTTATTCAGTCTTGCTTTAGTTTTAAGAAGTCAATATTATTCAGCAGTCACTTCTATAACGTACTTCTACAAAATGTTTTAAACATTTTTTTATTCAACACTACTTACTTTTCCCAGCCCAGGACTCTCTCGTCTGCTGGAAATTTTGAGATATCCAGGAGGAAGTTGTGGTGGGGTTGGGAGAAGGACGTTCCTTCGGTACAAAGTTGTACGAGCGGACTTATCGATAGTGTGGTGCTTTTGTTTCTTTCTTGAGGACTGTAAGTTTAATCTTTCTGCTGCCCTGAAAAACAAGTTTAACATAAAATACTTTCTTTAATACATATGAACCTTTAGAGTGTTTCAAAAGAATGTTAAAGTTGTTATAATTTAATTTTACCAGAAACTGTCCTATAATAAAAGCTTTTCAGTTCAGATATTTCTTACAGTTAAAGTTGTAGAAATCGCAAGAAATTGAAGATAAACATAAAATTGATATTGTCATAAGCTATTGCTGTAAAACAAAAGATATTGCATTTTTAAAGGGAAAGAAGAATGATAATTCAAGCTTAATTATATTAACTACTCACTTTAATAAAGTGTTTTCATTTTCATTTAGAAAGTAAATTCATCACATGATACGCTATTTAAGTTCTATAAATGCATAGAAGCAGTTATAATATGATTATTTCCATGTTTATGATAAAGTGGTTTATCCAAGACAACTCTCTCGACAGGTTCTTCAGAGACATCTGTTAGAAGAAACTGCGGCAATTAGAACGGAATGTTATCAGGGCTGAAAACACACCATCTAAACACACCTGAGACGTAAAGTGTAACAGACGTTAGGTTCTTTGGAAAATGATTGTTTCCATATTTACCAGGATTATACTGTTTGTAAGCGAAATGTTTGAAGGACATTGTAAAAATATGAGATATAGCAACCGAGAGAAAGTCTATACATCGCTTTAGCTGTATTTACATTGACTAACTGAAAACATGTGATGTGGTCCAATTAGTCCATTTCAACCCTTTCCGCATCAATTATAAAACAAAAATGTACAGAAAACTACAAGTGGATTTCTGATAATGGAATGGTTTGAGAAAGGTTTTATACACTTACGAAATTATCGTCAAAAATGTTTTCTTGTCACGTATGGGGTCTTTTAATTTTTCTAGAAGGGGGTACACTCAAAGTGCATATAAATGTTGTTGCCGATCATGTCTGCTCCACAAAATTGAAATTACACCCTAATGAACAAAACCGATTATCTGTTTTGCTATATTTCGTAACGAGTTTGAATAGGCTAAAATCAAACGACACAACTCTTACCAGGTTTTAAATGACAGGCTGTTATCAAAATTAAAGGTCAAATTCGGTATTAAATGAGTGCTAACATTAGTGGCAATAATTACAAAGTGATTGAAAGTTTAACTTACGATTTATATGTTCTAACCACTTTGTCGTAAATGACAGAGAATTGGCTTAAATGATGTGAAATAATTGTTTTCTGTATTCGTCAGTTACATTTCTCTGTAACTGCTTGGTTATCAAACATTTGTTTCAATAACAGTATTTATTTCAATTGGGGTAATGTTTCATACGTCTAACAGAGCTCAAACGTACGTTTGTGTGCATATCTGTGCTGAAAACAAAACATGCTTATATAACACCAGGCAACTATTTGAATTTGAAACGCCGTTTATTCCACAAAGTTGATTAAGTTTCACAAATTAGCTGTAAGTACAGTCGTTAACGATCCCTTGGGAATATTCTGAAATATGTTACTAGAGGAAACTGCACATAACAATAAACGTTTCAGACGCCGTTACATATTCTTTAGGAATAAACACCGGGTAATACTGAGGCTCTTAATAATTTTTAATGTGTAAAATAATCTCCAGAGTAAGTCTCTTTATGATTACAAATGGCTTTGCTAAATCTCTTCACAAAACATTTATGACAACAAATAGTTTTCTTAAGTCTCTTAACAACGAAACTTATATGGCCACAAACAGCTTTATCAATTATAGGAATCATATATTTTAAAAAACTTTTGCATTGAGACCATTTTTATGAATTATGAAACACAAAAGTAGTTTCGTGAAGATCTCACAAGAATTGTTGATATATTTGGAACTATCTCAGAATTGACTCACCTCAACACGAGTCTGTATGACAGAACTATTAACGTGACTATTGTACAATATTAAACGAAATATCCTGTTTCTAATATTTCTGAATAGAATAAAATAAAACTATAGTGTAGAAGTGTAATGAAGGTAATGATTCTAGTTACTTACAGTTACTGATTAAATACATTTATAACCGTTTCAGATGTAAGCTTAATAATATATTTTAAGATGTTAATAACTCAGAAAAATATTAACTTTGGTAACAGTAGCAATCAATGATAGGTTTTAAATTTCGGATAATTTAATTAGGTTCTTTTTAATTTATACAATTCAAATTAAAGTGTTGAATGTATATTAAGCAAATAAATGCAAAAAAATTAGGTGTTTCTGTACTATGAAAATTAATATTCTAAAAATGAGAGAAGAACCACTTCGTGCCCCAAAATATTATATTATTATTCAATATTCTTTACGTTACCTTTATGATTAAATTATAAGATAATCATAAAAAACAAGATGTTCTTAACCACAAGATAAAGTAGTGAAGAACGTGACTTTACATTTTTTATGAAAAACTAAGTTCACAACAGTGAATGAAAATTTAGATGTGAGACTTTTAAAACTCCAATAGCTATATCTGCTCTTTACTTTAAATTTCTAGCTTCTATTTTCATGAAAGTCTTGCGAATAAGAGCGAAATCTTATCGCTCAGGCCCGACATGGCCAGATGGTTAAGGCACTCGACTCGTAATACGAGGATTGCTGGTTCGAATCCCCGTCACACTAAACATGTTAGCCCTTTCAGCCGTGGAGGCGTTATAATGTGACGGTCATGACTTTAAACATGACAACTTTTAGACAGAGCTTTTATTAATGGAAACTACGTTGCAGGGCTATTATCAGGGTACTCAACTAACAAAAATAACACGACCGGTTGTGATGACAAATGACTGTAATGATGCAGTAAGGCCCCAAAATTGTGTAAAATATAGTTTTTGGTACATTATAAAATGAAAGGTTATTAAACGTTTTTAAAGTTCGTTAGTGTTCACGTATATCTCTTTCACTCAGTTTAATTAAGAAGATGATTAGTGATAAATAGTAATATAATTCACTAATTTTTCTCTACTACTTTTGTTAGTGATCATACCACACAAGAATGCTATTTTCATAGTTTTTCAAAGTAGTTTATTTATCTATTTCACCTTAACTTTGTACGTACTTGTACAGTATAAAATCTATATTATGTTTGATGGATAATGTTAAAAATAGAAAACTGCTAAAAGATAATATTTCAGTAGTTATATAGGTGCCAAGGAAAAAGCCCGAAATGGTCAGGTGGTTAAGGTACTCGACTCGTAATCAAAGGGTCACGGGTTCGAATTGCTGTCACATCAAACATGCTCTCCCTTTAAGCCGTGTTGGCATTATAATGTGACGGTCAATCCCACTATTCGTTGGTAAAAGAGTAGCCCAAGAGTTGACGGTGGGTGGTGATGACTAGCTGCCTTCCCTCTAGTCTTACACTGCAAAATTAGGGACGGCTAGTGCAGATAGCCCTCGAGTAGCTTTGCACGAAACTCAAAACGAACCAAACAAACCAAGCCAAGAGAAATGACATTATTGTCTGGCAGGACGTGGCTTAATGGTTATCATGACAGGCTGCGGAAGGGAGGATCCATATTTTCAGTTGCAATGCCATTAAATAATACTTTCAGCACATTCAGCTCAAGACAAGTTATAACAATCCTATCATTCGGTTCCACGAACCTGACAAAATACTTGCACTTATATGTTCTGGAGAACAGTTGCCCCCTTCTTGTAGTTGTAGTTCAAAATTACAGACGGCTAAAAAAAAGCTTTATACGTTTCTGGCATGGTTTTATGCAACGGACAGCTGAAATTAAAGAAAGCTAAATCTCTGAATCGTTAAAAATATTGGAAATAGAAATAAATATGTATAACCATAAGTTTCAATATTGCAGACACGGACATAAAAAACATAGCCAATATTATCAACATCCTCAAACTTTCGTTTCGTGTATAACTTTCCAATGCTCTCGTATAATATCTGATACATTCATATAACCTCAGAGATTTGGTTTGGTGAAACGTGAAATTTTTTTGAAGTTAATGCCAAGAAACCTACAAGGCGTACTAATTCATTCTTTTGTAGTTTCTGATAGAAGTATTTCTAATAGAATTTATTTGTTTTGATGGAAAATACATTATTTATTTTATTTATAAAAGTAGACCCAATGAACAAATCTTTTTCCCTCGGATGCTTCCGTACACGATGCGGTTTTTATTAAAATCTGAGAAGATTCAGAAGTATGTTTAGGTTTTATTTACACAATATTTTGTTCATAGGATACGTGGGGTATATGATATAAAAAGTGAATTGAATTGGAGATCAAAGTAGATTTATATATATTTATCTCCAGATTGCTTAAAAGTCAAATAAGAGAATAGATTTTCGGATACTTTCACCCGAAACAAATTCTGTTTTGTTCTGTTTCTATTAAAACATCTTGATCCGTAAGATCTTAAGACATGCTTTCCTGTAATCATTTTACCGTGGAGTTTTCATGAAATTGTATCGATCCTTTACTTTCTGATATATTTTTAACGGAGTTTATCCATGTTGCAACAATAGGGCGTAGTAATACAAGATCAATTTCCTATTGTACTTTTTTGATGTAAAGTTTGTCTGATCACTTAACAGTTTTATGTATTTAAGGTTGTTATAAAATAAGTAAAAAAATCATCTCCATATACTAGTGATTTATGTTCATTTTACATTCTTTTAAATACTGTTAAGCAGAAAAGATCGTATGTTTGTTTGTACTTAAGCACAAAGCTAAACAATGAGCTTTCTGTGCTTTGCACACCACGGGCATCGAAACCCGATTTCTAGAGTTGTAAGTCTACAAACATAACGCTGCGCCACTGGAAGAATCAGGAAATAAAATAAATTATTTTATTATTACATCGTAAAAATTGACTAATTTGTTTGTCGGAAATTGACTTATTTTTTTATAGGTGTAATGTGCGCAAATAACCTAATTCGGATAAAATAAACAGTGAAGATAATATAGAGAAACTGATTATGAGCTTATTAAATGTGAAACGTCAACCAGGGTGCTAAGCAACTGAACAAAACTTTGAAGTATGTTGCCATTTTAGTTAATCAATAATGTTTAAAAACACAGTTTAACACTTGGCTTCAATGGATTGCACCTGCTAGTCACAGACAAATATATTATTTTAAAACAAAACAGAAAATTAATTAATCGATAATCAAAGAAGGCCCGCCATGGCCAGGTGATTAAGGCACTCGACCCGTAATCCGAGCGTCGCGGGCTCGAATCACCGTTACACCAAACATGCTCGCCTTCTTAGCCGTAGAGGCGTCATAATGTGACAGTCAATCCCACTATTCGTTGGTAAAAGAGTAGCCCAAGAGTTTCGGTGAGTGGTGGTGACTATCTGCCTTCCCTCTAGTCTTACACTACTAAATTAGGGACGGCTAACGCAGATAGCCCTCGTGTAGCGTGAAATTCAAAACAAACCAAACCAAATACTTTCGATATCTTTCTCACTTTTAACTATTTTCTTTGCTATAAGAAAACATACACACATACTGCTTAACGCTCTGATAATTAATTAATGACTTTCGTCATTAATTTCAGAGCTAAAAACAAAATGATTACTTGTTTCACTAAATATTTTCATAAGCCAAAATTAATGGTGACATCACTTACGCACATAACATAGCGTGACTCAAAAGTTTACTGGTAACTAACCATAAAAATAATTTAAAACATAAGAGGAATAGATAAATTATTGCTTGAGGTACGAAATAATGTCTTCTGATCCTATCTTGTGATAATAACAATAATAATAGTCATTTTTATTGTCATGTTTATTCATCGAATATCTTATTAAAATGCACAATGCATTCAAAATGTCAATGGCAAACGTGTTGACAATAAAAATGAAACATTTCAAAACAAAAGTTACCATTCTATAAAAACAACAATAGTTGACTACAAACTACAAAACTTAGTGATAAACTGCTCTAAACACCCATTACTGCCACACTTGGAACTTTTCTATATCAAGGTTATAAATATTATTAACGCTTGAAGGAATTAAAGTTAATCTCGGTTGTTTATATTTATATATGTATGAGCCTGTAAACAGTCCTTTCATCTGACGTCTCATATCCCGAAAGTGCAGTTTATCACGGACTTGTCAGATTGTAACCCCATAAACTTGTCGCCTACCTATTGGGGCTTGTTTTTTAGTTTTTAATTATAAAGCTACACGGGCCCGGCATGGCCAAGCGTGTTAAGGCGTTCGACTCGTAATCCGAGGGTCACGGGTTCGAACCCCGGTCACACCAAACATGCTCGCCCTTTCAGTCGTGGGGGAGTTATTATGTGACGGTCAATCTCACTATTCGTTGGTAAAAGAGTAGCCAAAGAGTTGGTGGTGGGTGGTGATGACTAGCTGCCTTCCCTCTAGTCTTATACTGCAAAATTAGGGACGGCTAGCGCAGATAGCCCTCGAGTAGCTTTGCGCGAAATTCAAACCAAACCAAACAAACTAATTATAAAGCTACACAGTGAACTATCTCTGTTGCACCTATCACTGGTATCAAAACTCAGTTTTTAGCGTTATAAATGTTCTCACTTACCACTGAACCACAGGAGGATCCCACTAGAATTTATATAATCATTTATATTTCAACCTCATTATTATGAACATAATTTACTCATTTGAAAAATAAAACATTTACATAACCTATAAAAAAATGTCTTTTTGTTAGTTTTATGCAAGTTTCTGGGGCGCCCCCTTCACATTAAAATAATTTTCGCAAACATACACAGTTTGCTATCTGCAATCTGTTCAGTAAGGAGAATCGAACCCAAGATTTTAGCGTATTAACCACTTACCATTGACTTACTAGAGGGTGTTTTCACTGGTTAATGTGCTGGGCTGCGGGTCAAAAAGTACAAAGTTTATGCCATGATGCCATTCAATATTCTGGGCTCTTTCAGCTATGGGTATGCTATAAAAGTGAAATTTTACCGATTATTCGATTCAATGCTATACAAAGCCTTGTACGATAAGAGTTTCTATGTGAGTGTCTTTCCACTGGTCAGTGAGTGCTTCAAGGCCTGATATTTTTTGGTGGACTTAGGGCGTTCAATTCACATTCTTTGTGTAGTGGATTCGAATCCTTCCTGAAACAAGCTTGTAGTATTAAAGATGTTGGTGTTCTAATGTGACAGTCAATCCACTTTTCGTTAATAAAGGGTAGCCCAAAAGTTGGCGGTGGATGGTGTTGACGAGCTAGCTTCTCTTCCTCTAGTTTATCAGTTTAAAATTAGAGACGACTAACGCAGATAACCCACGAGTAGCTTTGCACAAAATTTAACAAATAAAAAAACCAGTAGTCCATTAATATTAGGTACTGATATATTTGATTTTTAGGGGCCTCTAGCTGGCCGTTTAATACGTGGGCATATTTAATTCATGTTGAAATCGCTAAATATTACAAATAATCGTTTTCTCTTTACTTATCGTATCGTGGATGCCAAAGTTCTGTGTATGGCGATCTTAATATAGCTTTTGATTGCAGTGTATTTTATTTTCGTTCTTAAAAGTTATATTTCTTTGGACTAAAATAGATACGTTGGAGCAAAAGTTTGGTAAATGCATATATTGGAGAACCGTTTAGTGGAGTACTGCTTGAATATTATGGTTTGTACAACTTTTACATATATTGTTTCGGTTAGGTAACAGGTACATAAAGATAAACCCAGACATTTTGCTATGCTATGCTATGCTATGCTATGCTATAATATAATATAATATAATATAATATAATATAATATAATATAATATAATATAATATAATATAATATAATATAATATAATATAATATCATATCATATCATATCATATCATATCATATCATATCATATCATATCATATAATATAATACAATACAATACAATACAATACAATACAATACAATACAATACAATACAATACAATATAATATAATATAATATAATATAATATAATATAATATAATATAATATAATATAATATAATACAATACAATACAATACAATATAATATAATAAACTACAGGGTTTCGTAAAGAAAGAGCTATAAAATTGTTACCAACACATGAAAAATGTAATTTTGTAAAATACTTTATATTATAATTATTTTTATTTGTGGCAAAAAAGATTGAATTTTGCCATCTGGAGAAATACATTAAATTATTGTAATTGGATAGAAAAAGGTCTACAGTATAATAGCTAAGTTTATTTCATATTCTAAAATGCTTTATTATATAAAAGGAACACTTGATATTGCTAATTTGAACGTACTTTTGTTAGTATAGGGGCGTTTTATTTAGGACTTGTAATTTTCAATCGGGACAACACATGGGCGAAACGGTTAGGTAATAGCTTTAAAGCTCAAGTATGCTCATTAATAATTTAAAACCGTTCTCTAAGAGTGGGCAGTCAATTAGCAGCACTCATTGCTATATCTACTAATATACGGAATTGACTGTTACACTTGTAACGTCCCCAGAGTCGAAAATGTGGAACGAGTTCAGTGACATTGCAATCGAACTTTAGACCTTCCAGTTGGCAACGTAGTACTTTCACAAGTTGATCACGTGCGTTCCGTGAATAAATGCACAAGCATAAACGTTTTCGTGGAAGAGATAAATTCGTCATCGAATGACATGGACATATATACCTGCACGTGCATAGAAACGGTCCATTGGAACAACCTGTATCTGAGAAGGAATGTTGAATATAATTACGAAGCTACTACGTGTATCTACACGAAAGCTTCCAGTCAAGTGTTCAAGTCTGTGGTATAAAAAAATCAAAGGTTTTACAAACGTGTTTGTATTCGAGATATGTAAGTGAATTTGCCGATGTCAGTCCAACTTAGACTCTGACAAGTCAGCGTGTTAGGTGATGTTTATGTCTAAAATACAAATATTTTTGCCAGTTACACAGTTTGTAAATTGCTTTTGCACAATCTTCAAAACGCAGAGCTACAGATTTTGTCATTTTTACAATAAGTAAAAGTGTCAATTACAATTTCAGAACGAAAAAAAATGTGATTTGATTATTGGTTACAAGGTAATTAGAACATAAAACCAGTACATTTGTGTATAAAGCAATAAAGAAAGAAACTAGAATCTACATATATATATATTCCTTGGTAGTTATAAAAATACTCGCACTAGAACATTAGGACCTGCAGCACGAAGCCGATAGTCTTTATAGACAATAGAAAAAGTTTCACGTTCTCTTGTAAGTTTGTTCTTTATAATATTTACTAATTATATGAGCCAAAAGAGTATTTATCGATAATTTAACGTAAAAGAGATTCCAAAGTTTTTGAAATCATTTTGTAGTTTTCGTTGAACACTGCCAGATAAACACTTATTTTTTCAAACAAAAATATTATTTTAAATGCACTTAGGTTCACAGTAAGGTTGTATATACCCTATCGTGTACATACCAATTACTAGGAGATTTTTTTTTAAATAAAATAGTCATCATTGACAATACTTATTACTTGTAAACTAATTTATAATCTAAAAGTTGATACACTTGTGTGTGTATATAAAATTAGGTATAAAATTAAACATTTAAATTTGAGAAATATAGTACAAACATTTCAACATTTCTTAAATTTTATGACTCCCATTAAAAAGTAGCTATATGGTTTACATAAAATCTGTAAAACTATTAGCTTATGCAATTTTATATTTTAATAATGACAGAGAAAAGTTAAATAAATTTAATTAATCAAACATAAAACATACCTGTATGGTCAGTCTGTAGATAAAAGAAGAAAAAAATATTTAAACAGAATGCAAAAAAAATACTAGCACTTACAACTGTAAACAGTTAAGAGTGAAAACACTTCCCACACAAACAGCTACAATATTTCAGATGGTTACATTTATCCTTTGAAATATTTAATTCCTTTATTCTCTAAACTATAATGAAACATAAAAAGATTGAAATAACAAGTTGCAACTTTTATTTTTTTCTAAATAAGAAAGTAGAAGTCTGATGATGTTAAAGACTTTCCCATATTTAATTTAAAACTTGTTTCATGTATTTAGTTCTGGAATGAGATTTGCAACTGGAAGTTTCAGTTATAGTTGCATTTTAATTAGTTCAAATGAACAAAGTTTCATTTATTTCTTATATACATGTGTACTAAACTGAGACATTGTTTAAAATTAATCTATGAATATAAAATTATGATTTAAAACTTGTTGAATCATAAACCAAGCACTTATATTTTCAAGAAATTACCCACTTCTCAAAGTAAAATTAATTTTCTTATTAATCTTCTGTTTTCAAATTAACATTACAATACAGCCAATTTTAGCCTGCCAATGTAAAGCAATTCATAGTGTGCTGGACAATATGATAGTAATCTTTTAATGCTAATGAACATGTTTGAATACCCAAAAAGTTATAGGCAAAGTTTATCACTCAAATATTTGCCTTAATATTTCAGTTATAGAAACAATATTACTTTGGTATTACACTAACATATATAATCATAATGTCTTTGAAAAATAGCTTTTGAGGTTAAAAGGTGTAAAATGTACCACATGTAATTTATACAATGTGAAGAAAAAGAGACAAACTGACAGGACTACTGCAAATTCATAATGATGTAAAAAATTTAATTCTTAGAACCATTTTCCTGAACATGCCACAATCTGGGTTCAATAGTTTGTTTTATAAAACTCACCTTTAATACTTTTGTTTCACTCCTTCATCCTCAGCATTGTTAATCTGTTACGCACAAAATTAATGATGTTACAAAAACAGTTCAAATAATACTTTCAGAATATTACACCAGTATTTCTACAATGATGACAATAAGTTATCTCAAACAAAATACATTTATGGTTCTGCACAAAATCTGACAAATCTATGTGAGGTTATACAACAAACTTACACTTTTATCATTACATTCATTGAATTTGTATTATTAAAGACATTTTTCTGTTTTATAGCTTATATTTCTTACGTTGTTGCTTACTAATTTATCATTCTGTGAGTTGAAGGATTTTTTTGAAAGACAGGATGTTTCCAGTACATTAACTATAAAAATTTAACTTTAAAAACACTTAACTGTAAGAAGCAATCCTCTGAACATTCAATAATATGTCATTAAATTGAAAGAAATGTCTAATTCTGATTTTGTAATTGAATACACAACTCATCTATCAACTTCAAAATTTACATTTTCCAACCATATTTAAATTAAAAACTAGATTACCCACACTAGCAATAACTGCATGCAAAAGTTCATAGAAATGGTTGATTACAAATTTCTTAGAAATAACCATTACCATAAAGATTATTTTACCCACTACAACATGAATGGGTTTATATATGACAGTAGTTGATATGATGTAACCCATATTCAGATATTGATGCTGTGATATATT
Source organism: Tachypleus tridentatus (assembly GCF_004210375.1). NCBI lineage: Eukaryota > Metazoa > Arthropoda > Merostomata > Xiphosura > Limulidae > Tachypleus > Tachypleus tridentatus. The sequence continues at coordinate 43,697,038 of NC_134830.1, forward strand.
TATTTAGATACAGAAATTTTACCATCTGTTTGTTAAAATGTTTGACAATGTTGTCTATAATTTATTATCTATATTACTAACTATTTTACACTTTACAGTGCTTTTCAAATGGGAATAATACAATATTTAATTAGAAACAGGCATATAAAGTTTTAAGTTATTTGAAGCAATTCTAGTAGGAAAAAAGGATAATTTTGTATTTTTTTTATGGTTGTTACAAGACTGATCAAATTGGTTGACTTCACATAAAATTAGATTAGTAAATATAGCAGATAAAATATGAAGTTCTATTAGAAAAAAGTTGGAAACATTTCAGAAATTTTAGAGATTACACACACAAAAATGTCTTAACTTCTGGACAGAGAATAGTACTTTTAACTTTAACATGAAAATTACTTTACACACAAGGTTGTGACTATTTTAACTCCATATATTAAAACATTAATTTACAGTAAAAATACTTTGAATTTTATTTTTCTGTACAAGTCTTATGTTTATTGAAATCTCAAAATTTTGTGAAGATGCCTGAATTGTAGCATATAACCACGCCAAAACATGATATGGAGCCTTCATCCTAGACTCATGTAATTTAATTTTACTCAGTCATAATCTTTATTCTAAACTGACTTCATACTACACAATTGGCCCATGACTTCATACTGCTAATTTTCCACAAACTTTAATCTAGCAAATACAAAACATGATTACTTTACTCTAGACAATAGTTAAAACAAATACACTAACTTACTTGACTTTTCTGGATTTTCAACAGTTTTCTATATAGTCATTATGGGTATTATACCAACCTCAATATAAAAGCTATTTAATCATTCTTGTGAATTTTTTTATTGCTGAGAATACTTATACTAATACTAAAAATTACTGATTAATAACTTTAAAACAGCTTTTGAATATCTGTATCATCAATAAAATTACTGATTCAGATGCATAAAATTACAAATCTGACAACTGAATGAAAGCACAAGTTTATCTTACATAAAAAAGCTACATACATTAAGCATGTGTAACACAGAACATTGAATTAGTTGATATACATTTGCTAAAACTTTAGCCAATCTTAAAAAAAACAGTTAAAACTTAAATCCATGACAACACACACACTGTAAAATTTACACAGTTCTTCCCCATTTTTGATTTTTTATATTATGTTTAATATTTCAGTGGGTTCCAACATGATCTAATTTTTACTATGCTCATATTAAGGGTTATTGTCTTGAGTACAAATAGTTAATGGTAGTAAATCTCTTCACTGTAGGTTAAACTATTTGAACTTTCACTTCTTTACAAGTTCTGACTTTTCCACTGCTGCCTACTAGTTTTTTATTCTACGAGTTTAAGAATTTGTGGACAGATTGAACATTCTCAGTGGGTTTCATGCAATATCTACAGATGTTATCTTGAAATTAGTTTTATGTTTTTTTTTTTACAAATGCTATAGCTTAATATCTTTATATCTATTAATGTTAATTTATAGCACAAGATGACAAGCAAGTTGTTTCTGACTTTCCATTACTATCTTGTTTCTGCACATACATACACATTTTTCTAAAATGATGTTCATAAAATAATTATGTATATTTATTGTTTAAAACATGAACAATAATATTTTTCCTGTTTTAGAAGATTGTTGTAAAAGTTAGAAGTGTTGTCAAAACCTCTTCAAATTAAAACACTGCATTTTTCAGTCACCCACTATTTATGTCAAGCTAAACCAAATAGCAGAATAATGTCAATTTTTTTAAAATACCAAGAGCTGGCTACAATCACTTTTCTTGTACAATCGAATACATAGATTTAAATTTTATTAATTACTAATACAAATCTTTACCAGCCCTAGAAGTAAAATGTCTCGGGCTGATGCTATTAAGATAATAATTTAAATAAAAGGATTATAATATTACTTTATTCTTGGGTAACAAAAGTACAACTTATATTGCCATACTGTTTCCAAGCGTATATACAATGTCTAATCGTTCTTATCGCTCAGGGTAAAAGGAACGCTTGACGCTACCGTTTTAGTTTTAACACAAAGATTATTACAGACCATCTCAGATGAAGCAATTATTACCATGACAACAGCCTCAATCTGTATGTCACACACATACATGCAGGAGTACAAAGGCTCTGACAGTAATATAGGAACTCTCTAGTAATGTTGACCGTATAAAAGTTTGTGTTTGCCAATCAGCGTCCGCCACGTTTCCAACTTGCACCTTAGCCTATCCCACACATAGAAGACCACTGCGGAACTCTCTAACCAATAAGACTGATGGACATGTTACCGTTGCAGTCAATGCTTAAGGAGAAACTGAAGGTCACATACGGGTAGGATTGTGGAAAGTGTGTTGTTTTAAACACATATATATAAACATATACACACACACACAATATGGACTACTGTTAAAATAACGCACCATAATATATAATTTGAAAATATTTCACAAACCATTCGCTACATTTCATGCCAATTACGAAGCAGTGAGCAAACTAACACCGCAACACTTCACAGGGAAAAGAATGTTAATCGAGATCAAAAAGTAATTATTATGTATATTATCTACTTAGTTTCTTAATGTCTGTGTGTGTGTGCATATATATACACACACACACACACCAATATGCAACAAACTTATAAATTGTAAACCTAGTTTTTCATTTGATTGCCAAAGCAAACCTTGTAAATCCTAAACATCATAGACATTACTGATACGAGGCTCAGACACGTATATCACACAAAATTTCTACATGTTAAAAGTAAGTGCTTGTAGTAGCTACACTCAATAAATCATACGCCTTGCAAACATTAACGATGCTCAAACCTTTCTGGCCCATAGGTACAACAAGCGTTCAAGCAAAGTACTGGTACTACCACTACATACGCAGAGGATCCAATCAGCTCGCACCAGAAAGCTTGAAACGACAATGTCGTCACGCCAAATATAGTACATTAAATGAGTTTTAATTTTTTCCTATCTTCTTAACTATGCCGTTAACTATGTCTTGACAAACACTTTTCTAAAATGTCAGTCTAATATCCAGTATATACTTATGTAAAAACTTCTACCATAACAACTGCTAAAAATCGACAAAACAATAATTAGTTTTAAGTGTAAGTGACCTGCAAAAACTCTTAAGGGTATGGTCACTCTGTCTTACATTATCAGTTGGGCATCCTTATTGGAACAATTTTGACCCTGATTTTTATGCGGTAAATGAAAATAAAAATTATAAATAAAAACTAAACTTTTTATACTGATTATGCAACAGCATTTCAAATTACCTATGGCAAAAATATATTATTAAAACAAGGAGATTTGGGGGGATACGAGACAACGTTATTTCACCATCCGCAGCAACTTTAAGAACAAACATCTAGACTCCAGAAGTCTTTCTTAGAGGCCATTAGTTAAAATGACGACTAGCAGGCACCACTTACTATGAAATAAGCCATACGTAATGTCTCGTAATATCTTGACTTGTTCAAAATTTGACTACGATTATAATGTCATATTTAAATTATGTAAGAAACGAATAAAAACACGCGGCATACACACGAAATTAAATAAAAATCTTGGACTGGTTACTACAACATCTTAACACTAATAACTATCTTCCAAAGTAAGTTTTAAAGCAACTCAATGACCATTCATTTATTCACAAAGTTTTAAAATGAAGGAAATGTTTTGTGCAAAACAAAAACCTGTTAAAGTATGCAAGTTGAAACTTAAAAATTAACTATTTTTTAATATAATCTAATTAGTATATTCGTATCACATCTCATACATATACATATTTGAAATACTGAAGTTCACTTCTAGTGTTTATTTTTATCTATAGGGTAACCACAAGCACTTTATTAAAAAACAATTGTTATGACACTTAAAATACCTTTGGGCATCTTCGTTATATACACTATTTACCTTAAAGTACTACACAATAAACACAGTAAATTTAGTGTTTAAACAATTTTAAGGACAATCGGAAAAATGCTATCGCACTATTCTTTGTACGGTAAAAACAACTTTTTACTTTATATTCTTTCCGAACAAAACAAAGAAAACTTTACAACCAATCATGGAACAGAGAAGTACACCGCCGCTACCTGTGAGCGTTGTTTAAAAATTGGCGCCATGCGGTCATTGTAACGTACTTCCTTTCACCCCAACCCAGGTTTAAAACCTATTATCGATATTAAGTTAGTTTCTCAAAGAAGAATTCTTATTCAAATAACCAACAACTAGTTCACCACTGATTAAAACATGTTTACTACAACAACTCGGAGTTTAGTTTTGAAATAATAAAACCCTGGTTTAAAATAACTGTCAAATTAAAACCGTATAGATTCCTACACTTAGTGATAACAATTTAAAATAAATTAACATTGTAAACATGAGTTGGTTTATGCAAAACAATGGCCATTTTGTGAGAGAATACCCCAGTTACTGAAAAAAAAAAAAAAAAAAACTTCGGCGTTTTATTTTAGGTGGTTTTGACAACAAACTTAAGCATTGGCTAATAAACAATGGTTCCTTTAAGTCTCTCTCATGTATAATTAAAGTAAAAAATTCACAATTTGGTATCATAATTAGTTGCACAAACAAATATCTGTAATATTTTAATTTCATAGTTAACACAGATTCAACCAGTTTTCTGACAGTTGGAAGGAAATTTTTCTCTCTTCATAACTACCGTGATTAATTATCAAATTTTGTAACAACAGTTAAGAGTTAACTGCATAAACTGCATAACACTAAAACTATTACTTTTAGTGGCATTGTCAGATACAACCTACAGTGTTTACAATGATAATAATATACTAAACTATGGTGTTGAAAGGATAAATAATTGAATAGACGTAAAATAACTTAACTTTTTTTAACGCTATTTTACATCTAGTTTGACATATTCAAAATACATTATTTGTAGAAGACAGAATAATGTGCAACTAAAGCACAAGTTATGTCATGGTTCACTGTGTTCGGTTATATAAAATAAATTGTGAAAATTAATGTAGTAACTCAGAATAAACCAGATTTCTGTAAGCACCACAAATGCTACTTTCATCAAAAATCACTATAAATATTCAAGTTTCATTGTATTATTAAGTCAACCTTTCATTGCATTGGTTAGAAAAGGCAAAAAACTCGCATAATAATTAATCAAGTGGTAACTAAATACACAACCATGCTAATGTACATGGGAATATACGTGTATAACATATAACTGAACTATATTCTTCCCCTCCATACCTAATGATGCAAGTTTGAAATAAAACTATTTAAAAATTTCACAACTGCTGTGGAAAAAAATTATTTCTTCTGTTGAAGTCCTCTAAGTTACAGTGTATAAAAGTAAAACAAAAAAAAATATGTTTGTACACAAGTTTTTACTGTTAAGAAAATGTTTCACAATTTCTCTTCCTCTGCAGATTTCATAAATATAGTTATTTCCAATATTGGACAAAACACAAGATTCATTGCAGTGTAGACAGTATAATTAAGCTTAAATATTAGGCTTAGATGATAACGAATCCTAGCTTTTAAACAACTTATGAGCCTTGAAGTCGCATGTTACACTCCTAATGCACAAATGTTTTCAACGGATTTAAATGTGAGATAACTCTATTACTAGAAATAGATACAAAAACAACTATACATTTATTAAACTTGAATTATATATATATATATATATATATATCTAATATAGTACTATTGTTTCATGAATTTCATTAAGTTATTAATTTTTAATTCTTGTTTAACTTGTTTATAAAGTTTAAATTTAATAAATCTAACTTTAAATCACTAAACTTAATATTTAAACTACTAGTTGTAAGCACATATTGATGATTTTTCCCAATGTTTTAAAATCAGAAATCATAAGAAACAAATTCGAAAGTAGTAATACTACTAGTACTAGTGGCAGTAATGGTATTTACACTAATGGTTAGCAATAGCATTACAATACCACTAGTATCGTCTGCTATTAGCATTACTATTCCTCTTACTTAAGAAAATAGTACTCGCAACCTTTATCAAGTTAGTTTCAAATTCACACTTATCAATTATAAATTAACGAGGACATTATAGTATACTGATTAGTGATATTATCAGTGATAGTGACACACTCGGAGTTCGAATTAAAGGAAAACTGCAAGAAATAAATACCGGCAACATTAAAAAATTCATACAACAGCAAAATAATAGTTTAACATTCTCTTCATATAACACGGTTAAAGTTTAATCAATTCGTTAAAACATCTGTTATTTATCACTACCAATTAGAAATCATAATACAAACAAATGCTGAGGTACGGCGTAAGCATGCAACTGGCATGGCTGGCTCAACGGCGACTTAGCCACACCATTACCAGCTACTCAAAACAAAATTTACCTCAGACGCTGTTCGTTTCTGTTGGACTGCTTTCTGATTTTAAATCTCCGGATGCTTTTTCATTTTCTTTAACTTTTTCTTCCGCTCTTGTGTGGCAACGTCTGTTTTGTTTTCTGTAGAACTCATTGTGATTGAAATTTAAGAGCAAGCAATCGACTGTTCTTCTTGTTCAAATTCGTGAAAATGGCGCGTGGATTCTCCCAGAAGGTCTCAAACAAATATGCATGATGAGGGAAATATAAGAAAATGTATAAAAACATTTTTATAAAATGTTTGGTGAGATTTAAGAAAATAATAGAAATATTATTGTAAAATATATATTAAATTCAATATTTTAAGTTTGTACGGTTACGTAAACATTACATTAAAATATAATGATAGCCGCTAGAGGGCTGAGATATCTGTGAACTAGATAAATGCTAGAAAAGAAATCGCAGACTGAAAGAATGAACTACAAACATGATTACATTGAGTTTATGTTAATTGAGATATCACAGTTTCATTATTTTAATGTGATTCTACTTAAATCGTTCCGTACTTAGCGTTGACATGATAACTTGATCAGTATAGCTTCAACTACTTTTCTGCTATTGTTGTCCAGTTCTTATCAAATAGATTTGACATTGTTTTCAGTGATACATGTTTTGTTTCTTTATGTTGTTCGGAGATGTGAGATTCCTGTTTTCTTCAATATAGAAGTGTTTATATGAATTGAACTCGATTCTGTAGCTAATATGGTTCTTAATTTTAATACCTTGCTTTATATGATTATGGTAGTTATACTGATGTCGTGTTTTTTGTGAGTCGTTTCCATAATCTAAACGAGCTTTCGCTAATGTATTCGATACAAGGAACCTTATTAGTGATAAATGTAAAATTTGTTTTAATCTGTAAGATTCGTTTTTTTTTACTTTTTTTAGATGCGTCTATAATTTTAGCCTATTCCAGATAACTTTTAAAAATAAAATAACTAAGATTTCAGAAATTATTTGTAGTTTATTGTCTAAAGTGTGTGCAAAGCATATATTAAACAAATGTGTGGTGTTTTTCTTATAGCAAAGCCACATCGAGCTTCTGATTCTAGCAGAATAAATCCGAAGACTTCCGCTGTCCCAGCGGGGACATATATTGACCAACGCCCTATGTCGTACACATCAATAAAATCTAATTGGATTATAGAAAGACTCGCGTAGAAAATAACATCGTCATAAAGCCATATGTTACGTATTATAATTTATCTCGAAAGAGTCTCCAATTTATTTTGTTACCTATGTTAACGTATTACGATTTCAAATAGCCAGTAATTTTAATTTAAAAGTTAGTTGAATGTCGATATGTATCAAATTTATGATACTTATCAACAAGATAGATACATACAATTTTCTTTTTTAACACAAATATACCATAACATACAAATAATAATACAATTGATATTAACGGTTTTTACAAATATTTATTTACACACAAGAGTGTTACAAACTTGCAAAATATACTGAGTTTTCTGTCTGGTCTAGAACTGAATATTTTATCGATGGTTCAGGTCTACAACGAGCAAATTAATTCTGATTTGATATTGCTACACCTCGCCCAAGTTAACGCTAGATTTTCTTGACTGGCCTCATAACAGTTACAAGCTGACTTTTTCCGGCGAAGATATTTAATGTCCTTGTAGAAATAATAATGTCCGAAGTAATTCATTGCAGTTGAATGGTTTGTAATGTTCGAAATCTATTATGTCCTGGTCAAATATCTGTAGTTTTCTGGTTAATAAGCGTTCTCACAGTTATAGTTTCTAAGGCATGTAGTATACTGACTGTAGCTAACCATTAATATATTCTGTGTGTCTCTCGGCGATTTAGTCTATATATACTTTAAGGCGAGATTCTCGAACTTCCAACAATGTTCGAAAATAAGCTAGAATTTTCGTATAAAAAATATTGCTGATTCTTATTCTCAAGAATTTTCTAGAAATTTAGAAAACAGATAAAACTTGCGCAATATACATTCAACAATATAGTCACATGCACCAAACTGAATCAAACGTAGGTATTAAAATAAACGTATAACAGTAAAGCCGTTACACATAATAATATAACAAAAATGTATGAAAATTAAGAATTTTATTATTCACAACTACCTCCACTGAAAATAAAATTAACTAATTCATCTTCAAAATCAAATGAATTTCATGTAAACAGAAAACTGGAAGAGAATGAACGTTAGAATTAAGAAGCATATTAAAGGATTCTCAAATATTTTGGACACCATAATGAAACAATACATATATCACCTAAAACAATGTCAAAATAATCTGAAGTGAGCCAGCTGTCAATAAAAAAAATAGTTTAAGCACTACTGATAAACTCATCAAATTCAACCCAAAATAATTATCTGGAAGTCCTGAATATCTATATTAATACTTTGTCCCCGCCTAGTACAGCGGTAAGTCTATGGATTTACAACGCTAAAATCAGGGGCTCGATTCCCTTTGTGTCTTTGCTATAATGAAAAACACACAAATACTCTACGTTATTTTTCTAAAAAATTACTATAATGCTACCTACGAACTTATCACCAAGTTCAACTTTGAAGCATTATGGTGGATCAGATATTAACCTAGTTTGTTTGTTTGTGTGTTGTAGTTAAGCAAAAATATACAATGAGCTATCTGTGGTCTGCCCACCATGCGATGGAATCCTGCTTCTAGCATTGTAAGTCCGTAGACATTCCGCTGTATCACTGGGGGACTCGGTCTAGCTAACTAATGAATAAATATTTGCTGTAAAATTCTTAATATTGCGAAAAGTGTAGCTACAAATTTGGCCACCAATTTGGTTTTCATTCCATTAAGTCACACACTTAGTCCTTTTTAGGTCGCACCCTTTTTCTAACACTTAGGATGTTTTTGATTAGCTATCACGACTTCTTCTCAATGCATGCCAAAAAAACACAACAAGTAAGAAAGGAACACTAGAGTAATCAGCATTAGTTTTAGGATTGCATATCTTTTATTCTGAACAGACCTTCACTTCACAGGACCAACCAGATTCTTGAAAATATATGGTGGCAGTGTTTCCGCTCTAAAACAGTATTAATAGCTTCCTTTATACTAATGCCACAGAATTTAGATTAACAGTTCTTTGTCATCACTCCCATGCAATCCGTTCAGCCATATCAAACATCATTATTTATGATAATTGCTTAAGCTAATATCACGCTCTTTATCTAGGAGAAATTCATAAAATTTAATACATTTAGCCTGAATAGTTGGCAATAAATAATAAATAACGACCGTCCACTTGTTTGATTATTTTGAAAACTTGAGCTAAAAATGCAAGTCTAGTTTGCTTGTTATAATCGATACTCGTGATTATATCTATCTACATGTCTTTTCACCTCATAATTTTGATGTTCGAAATCTGCCCTGTTAAAGCGAATGACAAAAAACTAAAAATATGAGCAATTTTTTAAAAATTTGAAAAGTTTTTGCTAAATATTTTATACATATGGTTTATATTTAGATCCAGTTTGACACCTAATTGTAGGTTGCGAAAGATCTATCAGTGTACCAAACTTGGTATGGTTTAATTTATTTTGAATTTCGTGCAAAGCTACACGAGTGCTATCTGCGCTAGCCGTCCCTAATTTAGCAGCGTAAGATTAGAGGGAAGGCAGTTAGTCATCACCACCCACTTCCAACTTTTGGGCTACTCTTTTACCAACGAATAGTGGGATTGACCGTAACATTATAACAAACACACCGCTGAAAGGGTGAGCATGTTTGGTGTGACGGGGATTTGAACCCACGACCAAACTTCGAAAACAATCCCACAACAGAGAAGAAGAAAAAGGAAGTAACTTTTTCAAAATTTGAAATGTTATATCTCAGGTATTTTTCAATGGATTTCTTTGAAATGTAGTATGTGAAGTAAAAGTCCAGTGGAGCACATCCATTGAATATGTGATAGTTTGGATTACTGAGTCCGAGCTACAAAAGGTGGATCATCGCTAAACTACCGCTCCTGCTAATAACACACCGTGTGTCCTGCAGGTTATTTGTTTTTGATGATTCATTGTCCAGTTTCGTAGTTTCTTCACTAAAATTAAGTTAAAAGACTATTTACAGTTTCATCATTTTATTTACAAGATTTGTTCGAGAGAAGATGTTATGAAAACGATAAGATAAACTGTAAATATTTATATTGCATTTTCACACATCACTTATATATATTTTTACACTTACTACATTTCAGTTATAATCAGTAGGCATGAATAACTTTTCAGTGTTCTAAATTATGTTAGCATTATACTATTAATATAATCGTATGAATGATATCGATCACAACTTATAAATGTATATAAAATACAGAATGGCATAACATATAGAATAAAACATTTTATAATAGATATATTATGCTTTAATATTTACCCTATCACGCCTCAAACTTACGCGACATCCACCAGAAGAAGAGTAAGCACTCTTAGGAAATGCAGCTTTAATTTTTAACTTTGTATAACTTTTTTCTTTCTCGCTCCCATTCCAAATGGCACACCGGAATATCTACGGCTTACAATGCTAGAAACCGGGGTTTCGACACCTGTGGTGGCAGAACACAGATAGCCAATTGTGTAGCTTTGTGCTTAATTACAAACAAACAAATAATCTTTCTCGCTTTGTGGTTTGAAAAATTAAATGAATAAATAAGTTAAACGCAACTGGGTAAAATGTTAAAGCAGAAGAAATATTACAAAGTTTTGTAAAACCTTTTTGACTGTGCATTTTTGATATATTCTAAAATATAGACTTCAGTGAAACAAAATCGTAACATATTTACTGTCAGAGTGTGAATTAAACATTTCTTTTAAGTCCAAGCAATGAAACATTTACTCCATACCTTAATGGAACTTGAAATCCCCTTAGTTTGTTGTTAAGCGCAAAACTACATAATTATTTGTTATACTTTACCCACTGTGGTTATAGAAACCCGCTTTTTAGAGTCCTAAGTTCTCGGATTTACTTCTGAACCACCATGTGCTGCCTTCATATTAGTTGCCTTGTCTCTCATATACCCCAACTAAAAATATGTAAAATAATACGGCTTAATGAGATTGTGCTCTGTAATGAGTAACATTTAATTATTAATTAGTTAAAGGGGTTTTGAGCGTTATAATTCTATAAACTTACGGCTGAGATACTGGGGGATATTATTGATTGAATACTGCAACCTGTTTGTTTGTTTTTTGGAATTTCGCGCAAAGCTACAGGAGGGCTATCTGCGCTAGCCGCCCCTAATTTTGCAGTGTAAGACTAGAGGGAAGGCAGCTAGTCATCACCACCAACCATCAATTTTTGGACTACTCTTTTACCAACGAATAGTGGGATTGACCGTCACATTATAACGCTCCACGACTGAAAGGGCGAGAATGTTTGATGTGATAGGGCTTCGAACCCGTGACTCTCAGATTACGAGTCGAACGCCTTAACCCACCTGACCATGCCGGGCCTATACTGCAACCTAACAGTACTTATTAGTTTACTTCTCAATATCAATATCACAAGAACAGACACAGATTTCTAAACCAAAATTCAAAGGAAAACACTCATACTGGTCTCTACATTTCTTGAGATTTAGTACCTGAAACCAGATTTAAGAAACACATAAAACAAAATTTCTAGTAGTACTACTACTATTACTGGGAATAGTAGCTTCATTACCTTGGTTACCGTAACTAATGTCAGTCTGTCAGATGTTATCATTATATAACAATATAACATGTATTTTATGTGATGTTTCAAATGTATTGTGATATCACATATGAATTTTTCCTGTATGTCGTATTACATATACAAATAAAATGTTTTCGTTGATGTTGGTAAGCGAATGTACGTGCTGTTCAGCTTCATTAATTTACCTTTCAGACAGTAACCGTAAATAAAAGAGAAACAATCAGGCTGTGTATCATAGAGTAAAAATTTGTCTTAGTTCAAGACAACAAACTGGACACCGCGCTGAGCAAAATAAAATCAATGATTAATTTGTACAAAACAAGTCAAAAGACAAACGCAGAATATGCAAAATATTGTTTCCAGTTGACAGAAGGAGACTTTGAAATTATTTATTTATTCTCTATATCTTGTTTCTATATTGAGCGAGTATGAGATTATAAATAAGAAAAATATCACTCCTCTCAAAGCACAAGTGCTTCCCACATTGTTGGTTATTCTATTCGTGAAAATAAGGACTAGTCTCTAGACATCTCTTAACGTAGACACGCTAAGTCTGTTTGAAACAATACATTCAATATAAAAGCTAGGTTTCCAATAACATTTCCCACGAGAAAGTGCAAAACTATGCAATTGAGACACACTCCTTGACGATATATATGTAACTAGCAAATGAAAGCTGTTTCTCCTACACATGAAAGTCTGTAAATGTTCTAAAAGTTTCTATATATGAAAATTTTAAAAAAATCATAGACTAAATAGTTTATTTTTCTAAATTAAGATTTTTTGTTCAAAGTACAACATCCTACTTTATCTTGTTATTAGGTTATCCTTGGCAAGTTTTACTCTTAAATCCAAATCCAATATATAACGCTCAAAAATATTTGTCGTTTTCCTGGAGAATCTTACTCTTCGTGCTTGATAAGAATATTACACAATAGGACAAATATGCAAACTGACAAGTAAAGCCCTTTAACAAGAAAACATTATAATTAATATCAAAGTTAAAAGTTATCATATGATAAAATGCCATAATATAGCACACAAATGTACGTAATTAACTGTTCGTCTTGATACAATATGCATCACATAACAAAGAAAACAGAAATGACATAAAAGCAAAGTAAATCTTTCAATGGAATATCCAGATGGAAACATGAGAGAAAAAGTTAAAATAGAATACAAAGGTACATTTTTATCTAAATATATTATGTAACCCTTTAATAATAGCTGAAACATAGAATACTTAGAACTGATATATTTAGAAAATAATTCAAAAGCAAATAGCGATACCCACACACTGTTGTGCGTGCGTACGTATAGTTAATTATAGTTTCAACAGACAGAATCATTTTAAATAAATAAATATATGTACATACACACAGACACATGATATAATTATAGATGTAATTTGCAAAAAACGTGCTACTTTTCAACAAAGTTTATACACAAAAGGGAAGAAAAAATACGCTTAATATGTGTGTGTGTGTGTGT